>NC_064927.1:430402723-430705753 GCF_023897955.1 Schistocerca gregaria
TAAGGCGCTGGAAAAAAAACGCAGGTCACTCCCGTGTCCGGAAATCACATTTATCATAACAATCCAAAATAAATTTTTGTTTAGAAGCTAAGTAAAAATAAAAGTGTATCAAGCAAATATTGTATAGTTACCAATGGGACATTAAACAGAATGATTGTCTTACAAATAAGTAGAGTCGCGGTCTACCAAAGCTACGGTTCGTTACTTTCGGTACACTCCACAAATGACGCAGTAAATGGTAGGGTTTCCGGTAGTATAGGTATCATTGTTAGGGAAAGAAATTTAATTTAATGTGTAAAAGAGAAAATGGGAACCCACTTTTTCTTTTTGTCTTTTTGCTTGCTTGGTTGTTTGTTTCGCACATAATCAGAACCGCCCATTATTCCGTGTTAGCTCATTGTGTTTTTGGTTCAAATGGCTCTGAGCACTATGGGACTTAACTTCTGAGGTCATAATTCCCCTAGAACTTAGAACTACTTAAACCTAACTAACCTAACGACATCACACACATCCATGCCCGAGGCAGGATTCGAACCTGCGACCGTAGCGGTCGCGCGGTTCCAGACTGTAGCGCCTAGAACCGCTCGGCCGTTCCGGCCGGCAATTGTGTTTTTCTTACCCTTACACAATATAAATTGTGTTTAACAAGTAAAACAATTAGCTGATCGCGTGATTTCTGCATTTTTAACTGACCGAAGCAATTACTTTTGATGCAAGTATATATATAATGCTATTTTGTGCTCTATAGAACGTTCCTCATCATGGTCAAGCTCAAGAGTTGACTGTTACTACTGATACATGAGAAAGTTGTTTAGGAATAACTGAAACATTTTTTATATCACTTCGACGAAGTATGAAATCGACGTTTGATATACTTCTGTTTTGCGTTTTCTTTGTTTTATATTATCGTTCAGGAAATTGCGTTTTCTAGCGCGGTGTGATAAATCTGTACTGTTTCCTCCATTATTTACCACATCATCCCTCCGTTTCGCATTACAAATCAATAATTTTCAAAGGAACACGAATTAAACAATGACAGCTTCAATTTTGCTATAAACACTGTTTACTTTTAAGTAACAAACAGGAGCATAACTACGTAGAACAAAAATGTTGCATAGGTTTCCCGCCCTTTATATATCCTCACTCGGTTTCTACGCGGTTCACTGCTTCCTATTTTGAGGGGAATCTGGTAAGACACTGACGGCATACGTAAAGAATGCGACCGTTATGAGTTAACGCCCGATAGGTATGCAACACACCTGGCTTACAGGTGATTACGACCGTGACTGAGCAGAGCTACAGGGAAACCTACTGTAGTCCACGCTTACTTGAGATAGTCTACAGTAGCCTACTTAACTCATAACTTTTCGTTACGAAGATATGAACAGCACCACCTCTTTTTGTTTAATAGCACACTATATTTTTTATTTACTAATCAACTTCCTCTTCCCAAGACTTGTTCAGAAACTTATCACAGTGTACCACTCACGTAACCATGACGTTATTAAAATCGTAACAGAAAACTGGCTCTGACTGTCCTGCACTAACATACGCAGCAGGTTCCCGGTACCTAGAATAACTTAACTCGTCCTCTTGTTGGAATTCACCGTAAACAAATCGAAACACAAGGAATATGGTCGCAGGTCATTTAGTCACCTACCTTCAGTTGATGGTTTATATGAGTACAATGTACATCAACAAGGAGAAGGTATAATGCTACTCATCTATGGAGAATGTAAGTTGGCAGATCAGTAACTGCCACAATGCTTTCTTATTTACACGACGCATAGAGTTGCAAAAATACTGCCGTCTACCCTACACTACCACAAGTAACTTTAGACTACGGCAATTTCCCTAGTATCCATATTCTGTTACGATCGTACCCACATTACCTGTGCGTTAGATGTGCTGTGTACACAACGGGCGTTACATCATATCGATCGCTTTGCTAAGCGTTCGATCTCAAACTGCCGTTGGCTTTCAATAACTAATGTAACACAGTTTTTTCTCTCTGCTAGTTTCTGTTGAAAGAAATGCGGAATTTGTTGTGGGACTCTGTTGAATATGCCCGCTTCATCTCGTATAGTTTCATTAAGTCCCGGTAGGAGACGGTGCTATACATAGCCTTGAAAATTGGATCTGTAACGGAGCTGCACGCCAAGCAGAGAGCTTTCACTCATCACAGGTATTAATAGGCGCTTGCAGAATGCCTGCGGAGACCTGGCAGTGAACAAAAGCAAAGTGAGTCGTTGGGCGAAACAAAGTTCATCATGGCAACACGATCGTGCACACCTTCCATGTGCCACTTGCCTGCCGGTCGCAAACAGCTGTGATTACCCTCAGGAAACTGAAGTAACGACTTCAGCGTGTACGTAGCCAAAAAAAAATGCAAACGAATTTGTCCTTCCTCGTGACAACGCAAGGCTTCACATAAATCTGCGCACAAGAGAGGAGCTCACAAACTTCACTGGACTGTTCTTCTTCATCCCCCGTACAGCCTGGATCTCGCACTTTCCGACTTCCATCTGTTTGACCCAACGAAGGACTGGATGGAGCAAGTGGGTGATGAGGAGGTTATTGATTTAGCAAGACGTTCCGTAGTCTATTGGAATCCTGAGTAGAACCAAACTGCTTTCAGAAAAAAATTTGTTGCATTACGTACTGAAAACCTCTCGTATTTTCCCGGAGAAATCGAAAGCTGTGAACCGTCTAGAAACTGAGTGAGGATATGTAAAAAGCTGCGTAACCTATGTTACATTTTTGTTCTACATTGTTATCGTCCCATCTGTTACTTGAAAATAAACAATATTTACAGGAAAATTTAAATGTTCAGCTTTGAATTCGGGCTTTATTCGAAAATTGCTGATTTGTTACGTGAAACTGAAGGATATTCTACTAAATATATAAACATCATTAGAAATTTATCACATAGCGGTAGAAAATTGTCAAAGAATGATAAATTAAAAAATACTCCAAACACAAATACATCAGACATCGCTTCAGTACTTCGTCGAACTTCTATAAAACATATTTGTGTTATTCGTAAACGATTTTCTCATTAATCAACAATCAAAGGAAAGTGTTGCCTTTGATATCATGAAGTACGTTCTGTTCAGTACAATAATTATATAGAATTTCTATGTTTGCGGGTGTAAATGGCAGTTGCATCGTAAGCTATTGCTTTTGTTATATAAATGGACAGAAGTTACGCAATCAGCTAATTTTTATTACTTATAAAATGAAATTTATATTCTGTACGGGTATAAATACATAATGGGCTAACGCTTTATGATGTCTGTTTCTAATTATCTGCAAAACAAACAACTGGACAGATAGACAAACAAGTTGGAGTCATCGGCTCCTAGTTTCTCTCTTACACATTAGTTTATATTTATTTCCCTACTAGTGCTACGAATACTACCGGTAATCCTGGCATTTATTACGTCATTTATGACTGTACCATAAGCGCCGAAGCCTACGTTTGGTAGACTGCAACTCTAAGTATAGGTAGATGGAGTGGAGTACTGTGGTACTTCTGGAAGATATGTCGGGTACAGTAAGGTCAATTCTTCATTTAAACCTCTGTCATCGCTATTTTTACTTTACTTGTAGACTAAAGAAAGGCGCAAATATTACGCATGTAGAAGATTTCTACAGATAGCGGCAACCTTTCAACTGGATGTTATTTCGTCTTGTTATGACTCTTCAGGAAACCGTAAGTTTCAACCCAAGGTAACTCGTACAAATGAAGTCGCCTGAGTTAATTGCTTTTGTTTCTGCTGCAATTGTTCCACACGTTAGCACACGACAGCTTCAACAGAAGAGGGCATTCCTAAAAGACATCAGGGTTCCCTTTTCGTCATGTATACTCACACTAAGGACGGCATGTGAATGATTTCCAGAATCGTGTGCATGGAGGTGAGGAGGAAATCATTTGCTAAATAGAGCTGTGGTCATACGTGGTGCTTTAGATCGAAATCATCTTACGTGCCCGAAGTTAAGAATCACTGTTATTGCAATATTTCCATTCTTTGACAAGTGAATGAACCTTTCTTAAAATTTATATTTGTTGTTTACAGTAAACTTGCTCATGCTTAATAAAAAGGAGCCATCTGTGACCACTGAACTCCAAGACAAACAACTTCTCAGCCAAGATTGCATTTGTAACACCTTTTACAGGTTTCGGTAAATACAATTACCATCATCTGAGATGAGAATAGTGTATATATAGTGTAAAACATGTTGTGTTGTCGAAACTAGAGTACACGTCAAAAATATAATAAATAGATTTAATTAGTATTACACATAGTACAGATTAATACAAGTGCCCAGTTTGAGCTATAAATGTACTCCATATCCTAATTAGCTGGGAAGTTGACGTAAGATGCATTTACATCTCGATGCTAATTATCAAAGCTAGAAAGTATATTTACAAAATGTTACGTCCAGTGCATCCGTCGCCTATTACATATCGCAAAATACACCGACGTGTAAAAGTGCAGGATACCTCCTAACATCGTGCCGGACCTCCTATTGCCGGGCGTAGTGCAGCAACCCGATGTGGAATGGACTCAACAAGTCGTTGGGAGTCTCTTCAGAAATACTGAGCCATGCTGCCTGTCCGTAACTGCGGTAATGTTGCCGGTGCAGTATTTTGTGCACGAACTGACCTCTCTATTATGTCCCATAAATTTTCAATGGAGTTTACGTCTGGTGACATGGATGGCTAAATACTCTGGAATAGTCCAGAATGTTCTTCAAACAAATCACGAATGATTTTAATCTGGTGATATGGAGTATTTCCACCCATAAAAATTCCATCGTTGTTGAGGAACATGGGGTCCATGAATGCCTGCAAATGGTCTCGGTTGGTTCAGCTGGACCAGAGCACCATGTCCATTTATGTGAACACAGCCGACACCATTATGGAACCACCACCAGCTTACACACTGCCTTAGTGACAACTTGGATCCATGTTTCGGTGGAGTCTGCGCCCAACTCGAATCCTACCATCAGCTCTTATCAAAAATGCTACTGTTTTCCAGTCGCCTTGGGTCCAACCGATGTGATCACGAGTCCAGGAGAGGAACTGAAAGCAATGTCGCCCTGTTAGCAAACGCACTTACCTCGGTCGTCTGCTGCCATAGCCCACTAACGCCAGATTTCACCACACTGTTCCAACGGACATGTTCGTTGTACGTCTCACATTGATTTCTGCCGTTATTTCACAAAGTGTGGCTTTTCTGTTAGCACTGACAACTCTACAAAAAGGCCGCTGCTCTTGGTTCTTAAGTGAAGGCTGTCAGCCACTGTGTTCTTTGCGGTGGAAGGTAATGCCTGAAATTTGGTATTCGTGGTACACTCTTGACACTGTAGACCTTACAATAGTGAATTCTCTTACGAATCCCGAAATAGAAGATCCAATGCATCTCGCTCCATCTACCATTTTGCATTCAAATTCTGTTAATTTCAGTTGTGTGGTTAAAATCACGCTGGAAACATTTTCAGGTGAATCACCTGAGTACAAATGACAGCTCTGTTTTTTTCTTTATTGTGATTTCATTCCCCTGCCCCATACCCCCAGGGGAAGGCTGTCAGTGGCACGATCTGCCACTCTTCAGCCGAGTGATATGACATCTGAAACAAGAATAAAATGCTATATATATGTGATAAAAAAGGGGGACATAAAACAGAGTAAGGGGAGATAATGGAGGTAAAATAGACTGACAGGGAGATGTTCATGGGGGACAATTAAAAAAGTCACCATGAAGTTAAAAAACACGGCGATTCTTAAAAAGCAAAGAAGATACTGAATGCAAATTCAGAGATTAAAAGTCGGCCACAGTATTAAAAACACTCCAGAACAAGACACGTAAAACCCACTTGGAGCACACACGCTGAAGTACTCATATAAAATTGCCATGTGGGACCTGCTGAGGGAGAGGTCGGAGAGGATGGAGAAGGAGGGGAGAGCAAGGGGCAGAGGGGAAGGGGCAGGATGAAGAGAGTAGGGGCGTCAGCAGGTACACAAAGAGACAGGAGACTGGTGGTACAGAAGATGAAGAGGGAAGACAAGACAGGAAGGAGTGCAGAGACACTGAAAGGGAGCACAAGAGGGGAGGGGGAGTAGGTGGGTGAAGCCGCTCAGGAGAAGGGAGGGGGAAGGAGAGGGAGCCCGGAGGAGGAGGCAGGAAGATGGGATTAGAGTTGGTAGGAAGGGTAGATGTCAGGGCGAAGCTGATCATCTGGGAGGGATAGATGGTGGAAGTTGTTTTGGGAAAGGAGGCGGAGGGTGTGGAGATGGAGAGAGGATGGGGCACAGCGGTAAAGGCGCGACAACGGTTTGGGGATGGAGAGGAAGGGAGATACCAAGAGGTGATGGGGATCAAGGCGGCGGACAATATATAGTGTGCAGATGTGTTCAAGGAAAAGACAGCTTCGACAATGCATTCCCGTTTATACGCTGTGCTCAGGATACTACCGCCATCTGTATGTGAGTATATCGTGGACAATATATAGTGTGCAGATGTGTTCAAGGAAAAGACAGCTTCGACAAAGCAGTCCCTTTTATACGTTGTGCACGCGGTACTACCGCCATCTGTATGTGAGTATATCGCTGTCCCATGTCTTTTGTCACATCAGTTACATCACTGGTGCAGGGGTGGCGCCGAATTGACTCGCAGAAAATAATGATTTAATGCCACTAGAGGTCACTTGTGTGCACATTTCATCGTCAATCGTAAATATAATATGCAATTTCAAAAAAAAAAAAATAGAACTTTGGGTAAAACCCTGTTATTTTCCAATATCCCCCACGTACATTGCTAGACACGAATAGAAATTCATTGTCTGATTCCTTTATTCTACTACTTGCACCTTCGCAATCAGATAAAAAATTCCGTGCAATAGCTAACATTAACCAAATTATCAACAGTGAAGATCAGTAGAATGTTGTGACTCCTCTTGGCACGTACGTGTCAGTGGAGCTCAAGAGCCACAACGTGTTACATTCCATACCTGTCACCGCTTATGAACTAAATGTTGCCTCCATAATCCTCTTCTTAATGCCCACTGTAAACCGCATTTAATTTAAGAAGAACCAACAGATTTTTTCAATTTGCCTAAGCTGGAGGAAGTGAGCAATATTCACACTTTGACCATCCACTGTAGGTTACTTACAGTACCATGATCCTTCTGTTGGGTTTTCAAATGGTCCGTAGCCAACGAGCTACTCAAAACACTGGACCCTGCCATTCTACCGCCAACAGAAACCGATGCATGAGTCGCGAAAAAATCCCTTTTCTATGTTGGGCATATTGGAGCATTTTGGTACCGATGGATCACATGGTTCAAATGGCTATGAACTTAACTTCTGAGGTTATCAGTCCCCTAGAACTTAGAACTACTTAAACCTAACTAACCTAAGGACACACACACATACATGCTCGAGGCAGGATTCGAATCTGCGTGGTTCCAGACTGAAGCGCCTAGAACCGCTCGGCCACTCCGGCCGGCTACTGATGAATCAATCACATCAGGGAAATTTCCAGAGAATTTAAAACACGTACCACCTGTAACTTTTCTAAAGGAAGATAATACCTCTTCTTTAAATAGGGGATGCAGAAGACATAGAAAACTACTGGCCTATGTCCCTTCTGCCATCTTTCTCAAATACTGACAGTAATGAAAGGCAGGTTAACGAAGTACTTTAATGAATACAACTTCTTAAGCGAATCCACTGTTTGGCTTCCGAAGTTGTGGAAGTACGGAATCAGCCATAGCAGAATTCACAAAAGTTGCACTTGATACTATTGACGAAGATGAGTTGTCACAGGCATATTTTCAAATCTTTCTAAGTACTCTGATACTGTTGACCATAACAAGCTAGAAGCTAGAAGCATGAGGAATAGACGATTAGGTAATGACTGGTGCTGATCACACGTAGTGGGTAGTGTACAAAGAGAAGAGAACACATACCTTAAAAACGGCTAAACTTTTAGTAAAACACTTACCAAAAACAAATATATTAGGTTGAAGCATAGGTTCGTAGCAATTTTGTTTTGAATCTTGGTTTTCCGGTTGCTGCGGGTTTGTTTATCGATTGTCATTTTTTATTTGTAGTTCACTATTGCAATTTGAATTTACATATTGTCATTTTGTCATCTGGAGATAGTGAGTGGAGCTGTGGAGGCTAGAAAATGGAGCCCCAAGTGGGAAAATCGGAAAGTTTCCGATATATTCATCTGTTTGTGGTCAATAGAGAGGTGACAGTATCGGAGACAGCCAGAAGAATTTGAGCTGTGTATAGGGATAATAACGCCATTGGACTGAGAACGGAAAGAAACTGATTTTCAGGAGGATCGTTTTGACAGTAGTGACTCCCCAGAAAGATCTTCGGGTTTTGATGAAGGTCGTTTACGTGCATTAATCCACAATGGTCCGCATCAGTGTACTCGAGAACTGGCAAATGTGACGAACTATGATCATTCCACGATTAAACGACGTTTGCATGAGGCAGGCTCAGAAATCGGGTGTATGGGTAACGAAAACTTTAAGTCAAAATCAAGACATCATCGGGCGACCATATTTGCATCTCTGATTACTCGTCATCAGCTGGCTCGTGAACAACACCGACCATTCCTATCCTGCAGGGTCAGAAATGGTGTCTTTATGATAACGTAAGGCAAAGGAAGGAGTGGCTGAGCCCAAACAAAGCAGCAACTCCCTGTAAAAAGACTTGCGCGCATCCACAAAAGATAATGTCTGCATGTGCTGGAACAGCGATGGTGTGGTGCCCTACGCGTTTCTTGCCCGAGGTCTAACCATCACTACTGACATTTACTATCACAACGGACACTTCCTGTAGATGAACTGCAAGAACAACGACAAGGAACACTGAGTGAAATGATGCCAGTCCACGATAACGCCCTCCTGTATTCTACCAGGTTGACAAGAAACACTATACAGGAGTTAGGTTGCTATTCACCTGATCTTGCTCCCTCAGAGTTCCATATGTTCCGCTCTCTATCAAACAGTCTCCCAGGAACTTCTTCTCCGGATGAAAAGGCACTCCGAACATGACTCCACGAGTTCTTCGCCTCAGAACCACGTGATTTCTGCAGTTGCAGAATCGAAAAATTGTTTCACCATTGGCAGACTGTCGTCAGTAGTAAAGAAGACACTATTATTAATGATTAAAGTCTTTGTTATGTTTATCTGTTGTGTTTATTAAATTTATAGGAACACGCTACGAACTTATGCACCATCCCAATATTAAAACAGAATTTCCTCAGGTCAGCATATTAGTTCAAATACTGTTCCTGATATCCAAACAGTGTTGGCCATGGAGAATATGTTCTATTTGCTAGTAACAGCAATTTACAGTCACTGAGAATACAAGAGAATTCCTTGCAGAGAAAGGGAAGGGAATCCTTACTAAAGTTTGCAGTTGATCGGTGTGTAATAAAGTGAAATTGGTCATAAAGACAAGAAATGCCGTGAATTTCAGTTTAAAAATAGCAAATGACATCGTTAATTTAAATGTAGATAGCACCTTTATAGACTGTACCAGAAACGAGAAAAAATGAGGAATGAATGTAGATTCTCAATTAAAGTGATGTGAACCTAAGAAATATGATTGTAAACAAAATGTCGATAGGATGCTATGTCCTTAGGGCCCTGTTATCGGCGTTTAAGCAGCCAGTGCCTTTTAGTTACATATTGCTCGTATGAACACTCAGTTCTTAGGTATGGAATTCATTTGTGGGGAACGAATTGACGGAATATGAAAAAAGTTTTCAAACTACAGAAAAGGGCCATAAGACTAGTAACCAAAATTGTAGTCGAGCTCATTGGAAAGATCTATTCAAAACACAGGAGATTTTAAGTACACCATACGAATACATTTGTCTAGCAGCTGTACACAAAAGAAAGGCATTGATAATTAGTACTGCACGAACGTCTCTGTCCATGATGATGGAACAAATTATGGAGGGACATTACATATACTAAGAAGGAACGAACAAAAAACTGAAAATAGACTTTTATTTCAGGGAGAAAACTGTACAACAAACTGTCCGATCAAAGAGATATCCAAAACAAACTTATTTGAAAAGGCAGTTAAAGGTGCCTTTTCAGCAGTACGTTGTATACAGCGAAGGATTACTTAGATAACACGGAGTAGGGGTTTGGTAAAAAAAGGTCGTAAAAATAAACAATAATAATAATATTAACGATAATAAAACACAGGCAAAGAAGATTTGACACGGAAAAGCTGATGTCCAATCGGGAATTCACTCGTAAACTTCAGCAAAGGGTACTGTTCCGCTTATGGAAGCGAAGAAGCACGCTTGGTGGAACAGTGATTATTAGGCGGCAGTGAAGCAAAGACAACATGCTTGGCAGAGATGGAATACCAAGAAAAATGAAGCTAACAAAACTAACTTCCTGCGAGCTAGAAAACACGCTGCAAAGATCATACGTGGAGTGAAGCGTACATTTAAGATAATGCAGTTGGCACAAATTGAACAAGACTTCCAGAAGACAAATACACAATACTTCTCTAGAACTTTTAAGGCCAGTCTCACCAAGTACAATTCTCCAAGCCTACACTTCAAAGCTCCAAACGGCAAGCTAGCTCACAATGATACACACTGCCAGATATCTGTGAATTACTTTACAGCTCTTCTGAAGTGTGAATCTTCAAAATGCACATTTCCCTTTGACTGTGTAGAAGTACACCCAAATTCATCACCACCCACGAAAGAGGAAATCAAGCTAATTGTTCATTCGCTTAAAAACAGCAAAGCACCAGGGGAAGATTCTATAATCGTGAAGCTTTCCAAGTACGCAGGGGATAAGGCAGTAAATAAACTAACAGAATTCATCAGCCAGATTTGGGAAACTGAGAGACTCCCACATGGCTGGAATGCTGCTATAATTCATCCTCTTCATAAGAAAGGTGACAGAGCAGATGTACATAACTATCGTGGTATCTCTCTCATATCAACAACCTATAAGATTCTGTCGAAATCTCTGCGATCTAGGACAGAAGAATAGCTAGACCCATAGCTGGGAGAGTACCAAGGAGGTTTCAGGCAAGGGCGATTATGCGTCGAACAAATAATGAATCTCAAATTCGTCCTTTCGTACCTGAAGCTCAGGAATAAAAATATTGTTGTGATCTTTGTGGATTTCAAAAAGGCATACGGATCAATTGATCGTAAAACCCTGATCAGAGCTGTAGATGAACTTGGCCTAGACAAGAAGGCCAAAGCGATTATCCAGCAAACACTAACCCACACAACCTCAAAAGTGAAATTTAGAGGAGAAACATCAGAAGCTTTTGAAATAAGTATTGGAGTGAGGCAACTGTGCCCCCGAGAAGGTGACTAGTGAGTGGCGCAAAGAACTAGAAAACCAAGGAATTAAAAATGGTGTCAGGCTGGGTTACAAGAAACAAAATCTTGAAATCGATTGTCTCGCTTTTGCAAATGATCTTGCATTTTTTTCTGATTCCATGGAAACTGTTGAGAGACAGATTAATGAGCTTAACTTACAAGCACAAAAGGCTAGCCTCCAAATTTCATTTGAGAAAACCGAGTTTATAACGCACATAAATTCTCCACCAAGGCAAAATTAAGCGAGCTGAAAAGTTTAAATATCTCGGAGAATGGATAACAGCCACAGTATCAGAGAAAGAAGCCTTCATATCACGCGTGAACAATATGGAAATGGCATTCCATTTAACCAAAAGCACCTCCAACAAGAGATCAGTATTGTTCAATGCAAAGTTAAGGGATTACTGCAGTGTTATCCGTCCGGAGGTCTTGTAGGCTTATGAATGCCTTGTAATGACCGAAAAAGGCCTAATCGAAAAACTAGAGGCCAAGGAAACGAAGATTTTGAGAAAAATCTTAGGTCCCATCAAAGAAAACACGGAATATAGAAGACGTCATAATCATGGTTCAAATGGGTCAAATGGCTCTGAGCACTATGGGACGTAACTCCCGAAGTCATTAGTCCCCTAGAACTTAGAACTACTTAAACCTAACTAACCTAAGGAATGCCTAGTAATGACCGAAAAAGGCCTAATCGAAAAACAGGAAAGGCTTGGACCCAGGAGAGTAGCGGCCAACACCGAGAACGAGTGCGGCAGCACCGGGCACATCAGAACACGTAAAGCAAGACAGTTGACATAACTTGGCATATACGAAATGAATGAATGAATGAATTAACACTAATAAAACTTCTATCATTTCACACTATATTTTTTGGTTATTTTTTTCATTTTCTAGTATATATCTACAAAACCATTCAGTGTGTATTGCAATCACCTAATCGTCTTATTGACCACAACGTTCCAAACATTGTAGAGGCATGCTGACTCAGTTTTTAACGAGAAGGAAATGGGAATTTGCGGTACACAAAATGGTACATCGTCGCTATGGTAGTGACGTCAGCTGACAGTGCATGTAATATTAGATTACGTGTGTAGTGTCTGTAGTGACAACGAATAAGAAATGAACACTGTAGCAGTAGCCTTTTACAGCCATAAAATTTTCTATATTTTCTCTTCGAAACAGTATTTTACAACAGGGTTAGACAGATTGTCGTAGCTTTGCTTTAAACGACTGGCCTTGTATTCGGTTGGATGGAAGCTACAAACTTCATCCGACCCTCCTGATTTAGGTTTTCTCCCTAAGTTACTTCAGGCAAATTCTGGGATGGTTCCTACTTTATGGGCAAAACGAAGTACCTGTCCCACCGTTGTAAAGTTAGACGTGTTTGTAAATGGCTGTGTGTGAATTACGCTCGTTTTTTTTCTTATAATATTATAATATTTGTAAAAGTGATCTACTTGATTGTAACGGAAGTGGTTAGAATTTTGTATTGGTCAGAGTTAAAGGAGGAGGAGGAGGAGGAGATTAGTGTTTAACGTCCCGTCGACAACTAGGTCATTAGAGACGGAGCGCAAGCTCGGGTGAGGGAAGGATGGGGAAGGAATCGGCCGTGCCCTTTCAAATGAACCATCCCGGCATTTGCCTGAAGCGATTTAGGGAAATCACGGAAAACCTAAATCAGGATGGCTGGAGACGGGATTGAACCGTCGTCCTCCCGAATGCGAGTCCAGTGGGCTAACCACTGCACCACCTCGCTCGGTCAGAGTTAAAGGACTGGCTTTACGCGGAACAATAATTGATACAATATGTGAGTAAAGGAAGAAAGTTTAGGTTTTAATGATCCTTGAGATTATTACTGTCGAGTTTGCTGATAACACAAGAGTATTAATCTGAGGTCGAAACTCAGCCCAGAAGACACAGCCCATACGGTAGCCGAACAAGCCAGAAAGTGGTTCATGGCTAATAATTTAAGTCTTAACCTCTAAATGACTCATATCATGTAATTTCGTACAACTAATAAGGACGTTTAATAGTAGATGAAGACATCAGTATTCGTAAACAGTCTCAGGCACAGTGTGTAAGATTCCTTAAGGTCCGTCTGGGTAACAAGTAAAAATAAAGTTAACACATGGGTTAAACAAAAGAAGAAGCTCAGTTCTGTTTTTTATGCCTCCGGAAGCGTCTCCAAGCATGTTGACCTAAGATCAGCAGTGTGGGGGTTATTGTGCTTCTTTTAACTCACTGTTATTTACTCTTTAAGAGGGCACAAAAGATGGTTTGGATATAAGATGTCGATATTTGCTTTTTTTAATAGGCATTTGGCTTTTGGAGTTTTGTCTAATTTGACGCATGTTCACTGATTTTGGAAGAGTAACTATTTTCTACTCATATTGAAATAATTTATTGTACAAGTAATTCCTAGATGTTCCATAAGGACCTGTTCTGTTACTAGATATCTCAGGGACTGTTTACTCTAGAAGGCGGTGATATATGTTGATTTATAGTAAACGTCCTGCTGCACATGTTGGCTACATTGGTTGCTGCTATATCACTTCCTTTTTGTGATATAATAGATGGTATCATCAGCATCTTGCGAGGCGCATTACACCTTTCGTTGTGTCTATTTGGATTTGTTGCTCATTCAGTTAATAGGACTCCAGCAAAAAGAATATTTAACAAGTGAAGACACAAGGGAAACAGATTCTACAGACCATTTGCTGTTGGAAGTTTGCATACAGAGCACAAGGTTAGGACAAGCAACACTGAACAAAGTTGTTCACAACCAGGTGCTTCCAAGAAGAAACTTGTGGACAGTAATGAAGTATACAGTGAAACCAGTGTCGGTGACAGTTTAAGTGTACTAGAAACAATGTTTAATGAAACCTGCAATTCGTGCGGTGGACAGATGATAATTTCTGAAAACGTTTTAAAGCGGAACAGTTTAGCTCTTAGTTTGGAAGTCCCGTGATTGAGATATGAGAGTACGAAAGAAATATTGGACATCTGAAAAATGTAAAAACAGTAACGCTTCTGAGATGAACGTCACATATTTTTAAGTGCTAAGTGCATTGGTAGGGGCCCTGCAGCTGGAATAATTTCGTGTCCTCTACTGGATCTGTCACGCCCCCTACTAATGTTTCAAGATACACAGGCGGTTCAGGGGAAAACGTAAAAGTAACTGTAAAAGAATGAACTAAATCTGCAGCAGTAGAATATAATGATTGTAACAGCGACCGTTTGCATAGCATTTGACGTATCATGGTAGAAAAGAGGCCATCAGTCTAAAAATTCTTGTGCAACTGCCGTAAGTGTTGACAATGGGAAGGTACTTGATGTCGAAGTATTGTTAAAACATTGCCATGCGTGCACAAAAATTGGTTCCAATAACAATGAAAAGGAACAGCTGCACGAACACAACTGTCAGAAAACATATGAGGGCTCCAATGGAGGAATAGAAAGTGTCTCATCTGTGAAAATCTTTCAGCGCTCTCAAGACCAATGTGGGTTTCGCAATGCTTAATTCATTCGTGATAGAAATTCCAGTTCATTCCAGTCAATAATTGAGAGCAGGCTTTGTGATGACCTAACACAGCAAAAGTTAGAATGTGATTGTCATGTGCAGAAAGCCGACTGCGTAAATTAAAAAAAAAAAAAACTTGAAGATGACAAGTCTATTAGAGGACGTTTGACTAACCAAACAAATCAGCAAAATGGATACTATGGCCAAGTCATGAGAAAGAAGAAGCCACTGCCCAGTGTGTGTTCAGTTGACTGGTGTAAATACCGCAAATGTGAGGAAGCAGAAGCAGAATATCCGCATAGAAACACCATCTCCGAAGGTGTTGGAGCAGCAATAAAGCCACTATATAGAGATCTGGCACATCCAGTTCTTCTGAAAGAACTCTCAAAACGGAAATGAGTCTCCCAACAATATAATATTGACGAGGGTGACCAGAAACGCATTTGTGGGCTTGAAAACAATGAAGATAGGGTTCGATGATGATGTGATCACCTTCAGTGATGGAAATGCAAGGAGAATAATGGTTCTTTCTTGGAAGTAAGTTCTTGCTATTATGAAGAAGCAGTCCTACAATAACTCGATAGACAGCGAGTCTCCAAGGCAGAAATTATGATCAAATAAACAACGGAAGCAGCAAGATCCCTCAGACGGAGAAAGATACTATATTTGGTTGGTGTTCAAAATGATAAACAGTGCAAAGGTGGAGAGCTTTAGGCTGTTTCTTCATCCAGTAGTGAATTTTCCTTTACTTCAACTTTCAAGTGCGATTTCAGAATAAATACTTTTTTGCAAATGTTTCCCATTATCTCGGAAACTACTTAAGTAAAAGCTTTGAAATTTTTACCTCTTATTAACAGCGGTTTATGTCCATGTGGATTTGCAGTGGTACAGACAGCAGTAATAATTTGAAAATAAAAAATACTGTTTTGAAGATCACATAATTTTAAAATACCTCCATTAAAAATTCATATATTTATTCCTAACAAAATGAGATGCTTGATAGTAGATCAGTGACTGCATAAGATAGGACTCTATACCCTGGGAAAGGTTTTTTATATTACCTCAGATAGTTCCTGACAAGACAGAATATAAGTATGTTAACTTTAACATCATTAGGATAGGTCACTGATAATCTTATTTTGTTGTTTGCAGTAACAATCAGTTTCAACTGAACTTAGGTACATGCAGACCCAATATGAGATACGAAGATAATCTTCATGTGAAATTGGCCTCCTTGTCCAGAGTCCAAAATAGAGTTATGTAGATAGTCAACAAAGTCCCCTACAAAATAAAGTAAGAAATTGAGAACCCGTGCGAATTCAAAAGAAAATTATAAGTGTACCTCATGGAAAAAGAGAATAATGACACAGAAGCAACTAACGAATGACAGAAAACTTAAAAATGACGATAGAAATTGTGACATGTTGAACATAAGTTGGTGGAAAGGTTTATTGTTGTATGGTTATACGACTGCCAAATCAACACTGGAAGCAAACACATGCAGTAAATATTTAGAAGGATATATACAGGACGATCTGAAATGAAAAGACCATACAAAATTAACTGCAGGAAAGCCAGAGACTAGGCTGGGATTGGAAGAAGAAGTTAGACTGTAAAATGATGCAGTTTTAAACATGGTTGTTACTCGGCAACTGTATGCTAATTTCAGCATAGGATTATACAGCCAACCGGTTGCAAATAACTGCTAGGTACGCTGACCTAGGTTTCTACAGCTGCTAATGATGTCTTCATCACAAAGAAATTTCGATAAATCGTAAAATTACATTTCTAAAAAGCATGCTTCGACCTGTATCTGCAAATTGCTCGTTGTCTGAGACACGTACCAGATATAACGTACAGGAAACACAGAAGGGCAAAGGAACAACAGCAACTTTCCCAACAGTTTCGTTAATTTGGGGCAGAGATGGTCATTCAAGTCCAGTGGCAGACGCTACAAAAAAGGCTCTGCGTATCACAGCGTGATTTACTGTTACATCTTTATGAGCGGCTTCTACCAACATGTAGCTCCCACCTATACATATATAAATGGCGAAAAGACCAAGAAAGTAAAATTCCGACTCAAACGGAAGCTTACCAAACTCTTCTTCCCCCATACCTTTCACGACTGTAGAACAGGAAAGGGGTTGACTAACGATGATACACAAAGTACGCTCTGCAAAAAGGCTATTGATGCAGAACTAAATAATTAACCGTCACAAACTGAACCAACACGCACACTCTGAAGTGCCAGAGGAACTGGTGCACCAGCCTAATATCGTGTAGGGCCCCCGCGAGGACACAGAAGCGCCCCAGAACGACATGGCATGGACTCGGCTAATGTGTGAAGTAGTGCTGGAGGGAACTGGCACCATAAATCCTGCAGGGCAGCCCATAAATGAGTAAGAGTACGAGGGGGATAAGATCTCTTCTGAACAGCACGTTGCAAGGCATCCCAGATATGTTCTGCAATGTTCATATCTGGGGAATTTTGTGTCCAGTGAAAATGTTTAAACTCAGAAGAGTGTTCCTGGAGAAATTCTGGACGTGAGGGGTGTCACAAAGTCCTGCTGGAACTGCATAAGTCAGTCGAAATGCACAATGGACATGAATGGATGGAGGTGATCAGGCAGGATGCTTACATATGTGTCACCCGTCAGAGTCGTATCTAGACATATCAGGGCCCGTATGATTCTAAACTCACACTCCCAGTACCATTACAGAGCCTCCACCAACAAGAACAGTCCCCTGCTGACATGCAGGATCCATGGATTAAAAAAGTTTTTTCCATCCCTGTACACGTCCAATCACTCGATACAATTTGAAACGAGAATTGTCCGACCGGGCAACATGATGCCAGTCAATAGTCCAACGTCGGTGTTGGGGTGCACAAGTGAGGCGTAAAGGTTTGTGTCGTGTAGTCATCAAGGGTACACGAGTGGACCTTCGGCTCCAATAGCCCATATCGATGATGTTTCGTTGAGTGGTTCGCATACAGCCACTTGTTGATGACTCAGCATTGATGTTGTTGTGGTCATCAGTCCTGAGAGTGGTTTGATGCAGCTCTCTATGCTGCTCTATCCAGTGAAAGCTTCTTCATCTCCCAGTACCTACTGCAGCATAGATTCTTCTGAATCTGCTTAGTGTATTCATCACTTGGTCTCCCCCTACGATTTTTACCCTCCACGCTGCCTTCCAAAACTAAATTGGTGATCCCTCGATGTCTCAGAACATATCCTACGAACCGGTCCCTTCTTCTAGTCAAGTTGTGCCACAAGCTCCTCTCCTCCCCAATCCTATTCAATACCTACACATTAGCTATGTGATCTACCCATCTCATCTTCATCATTCTTCTGTAGCACCACATTTCGAAAGCTTCTATTCTCTTCTTGTCTAAACTATTTATCGTCCACGTTTCACTTCCACACATGGCCACAAACCATAGAAATACTTTTAGAGACGATTTCCTGACATTTAAATCCATACTCGATGTTAACAAATTATTCTTCTTCAGAAGAGCTTTCCTTGCCAAATTAAGTCTACATTTTATAGCCTCTCTACTTCGACCATCATCAGTTATTTTGCTCCCCAAATAGCAAAACTCCTTTACTGTTTTAAGTGTCTCATTTCCTAATCTAATTCCTTCAGCATCACCCGATTTAATTCGACTACGTTCCATTATCCTCGTTTTGCTTTTGTTGATATTCTTCTTATTCCTCCTTTCAAGACACTGTCCATTCCGTTCAACTGCTCTTCCAAGTCCTTTGTTGTCTCTGACAGAATTACAATGTCATCGGCGAACCTCAAAGCGTTTATTTCTTCTCCATGGATTTTAATACCTACTCCGAACTTTTCTTTTGTTTCCTTCACTGCTTGCTCAGTATACAGATTGAATAACATCGGGGATAGGCTACAACCCTATCTCACTCCCTTCCCAACCACTGCTTCTCTTTCATACCCCTCGACTCTTATAACTGCCATCTGGCTTCTGTACAAATTGTAAATAGCCTTTCGCTCCCTGTATTTCACCCCTGCCACAATGAGAATTTGAAAGAGAGAATTCCAGTCAACATTGTCAAAAGCTTTCTCTAAGTCTACAGATGCTAGAAACGTAGATTTGCCTTTGCTTAATCTTTCTTCTAACATACGTCGTATGGTCAGTATGGCCTCAAGTGTTTCAACATTTCTACGGAATCCAAACTGATCTTTCCCAAGGTCGACTTCTATCAGTTATTCCATTCGTCTGTAAAGAATTCGCATTAGTATTTTGCAGCTGTGACTTATTAAACTGATAGTTCGGTTTTGTTCACATCTCTCAACACCTGCTTTCTTTGGGATTGGAATTATTATATTCTTCTTGAAGTCTGAGGGTATTTCGCCTGTTTCATACATCTTGCTCACCAGATGGTAGAGTTTTGTCAGGACTGGCTCTCCCAAGGCCGTCAGTAGTTCCAGTGGAATGTTGTCTACTCCGGAGGCCTTGTTTCGACTCAGGTCTTCCACTGCTCTGTCAAACTCTTCACGCAGTATCTTATCTCCCATTTCATCTTCATCTACATCGTTTTCCATTTCCATAATATTGTCCTCAAGTACATCGCCCTTGTATAGACCCTCTATGTACCCCTTCCACCTTTCTGCTTTCCCTTCATTGCTTAGAACTGGGTTTCCATCTGAGCCCTTGATATTCATACAAGTGGTTCTCTTTTCTCCAAAGGTCTCATGATTTTCCTGTAGGCAGTCTCTATCTTACCGCTAGTGAGATAAGCCTCTACATCTTTACATTTGTCCTCTAACCATCCCTGTTTAGCCATTTTGCACTTCTTGTCAATCTCATTTTTGAGACGTTTATATTCCTTTTTGCCTGTTCCATTTACTGCATTTTTATATTTTCTCCTTTCATCAATTAAATTCAATATTTCTTCTGTTACCCAAGGTTTCTACTAGCTCTCGTCTTTTTACCAATTTGATCCTCTGTTGCCTTCACTATTTCATCCCTCAAGGCTACCCATTCTTCTTCTACTGTATTTTTTTCTCTCATTCCTGTCAATTATTTCTTTATGCTCTCCCTTACCAAATTCCTGATAATCATGGTACACGCCTGTAATGGTCGTATGGGTAAATTCCCACATCATCGCTATCTCGGAGAAGCTGCGTCCCATTGTTCGTGCACTGACTATAACACCCCGTTGAGACGCACTTAAATGTTGATAACCTTCCCTTGTAGCAGCAGTAACCCATCTAACAACTGCACCAGACCCTTGTTGTTTTATATAGGAGTTGACGACCGCAGGGCCGTATTTTATCTGTTTACAATCTCCGTATTTCAATAAGCGTGCCTATACCAGTTTCTTTGGCGCTTCAGTGTAGTGTGAGCAGCGGTAGTGTTGTGTCAGCGGAACTCGCTTCCAAGGCCGATCTGCAGCAAGTGGAGGCTCACTGCAGAAGGTCGTGGGAGGCGTGGGTCGTCGGTCCCTGCGGCAGCGCGACAAAAACAGACCAGCCGCGGTGCCCGGCCGTGACTCAGCTGCCGGAAACGAGGCGTTGGCAGTAGCAAGGGTACCGGGTGACGTCACCATGATCAGGCGAGTGCTACAGTGTCCGGCCGGCCTCCAGCGGTGAACACCGACGCGCGCCACGCGCCTCTGGGAACCGTAACAGCCGTCATTTTTAGCGTACGTCTGCCTGTCCGAGAAGCTATCAAATAGTTTTCGAAATACGTTAACTAAACTTGTTTAGATACTGGGCCCAAATAAAGTACTGGAACCCAAATATCGTCTTCTTCCCAAGTTAGGAGCTGTGTAGGTCCTGAACGGCTATGGAAAGGGCAACAAATTTTCGTATACATATTTCTGATTTTATCCTCCATTCGTAAGCAACTTAAAGGTAAATTTTTATAACGTATTAAAACCAGAATTTGACAATACCTTGACACTGCAAAAACAGAAATAGAAAAAAAGTAGATCTCAATTTCGTCTCTCATAAAAATCTCCCGAATATTACTAATTTAAATTTTTTTATCATTACAACAATGCCTAATAGGTCAACTGTTATAAATCAACTGAAGGTCACGAATGGACATTGCTTTCAAGTTATTTTCAATCATCTAAATATATGCCACATACGAAAATTTCTCGGGCACTCAGCTAGGTGGCGTCGTCCATAAAGTCGGCATCCCTCACAGATCAATCAGACTCCAGGAAACCCTGAAGATGGCAAGAAGTCGGCTTGCCGAAATATCGCACCTGTTAGACGACGCCATCCGGCTGGATACTGGAGAAATTTTCAAGATATCCGTACCCTGGGAAAACAAAAATGTTCAAATGTGTGTGAAATCTTATGGGACTTAACTGCTAAGGTCAACAGTCCCTAAGCTTACATACTACTTAACCTAAATTATCCTAAGGACAAACACACCCACACGCTCCCAACGGAGGACTCGAACTTCAGCCGCTACCAGCCGCACAGTCTATGACTGTAGCGCCTGAGACCGCTCGTCTAATCCACGCGGCCCCTGGGAAAACCTCAGATCGCAAATGTGTCACATATGAATGTGCGTGTCTAGGTATATGAAGACCATGTTTCGTGATAATAAACGGAGAATTTTGCGAAACGAATCCGTTTCGTTTGCCTTTTTTGAGAGGAAAAAATAAGATATTCTCTATTAAAGCAAATAAACTGCAGTTCTTATAAAAGTTCCAAATTTCGTATCCAGGGCGGAAATAGGAACTACAAGGGGGGACGTAAGTAAGAACAGCATCAGACTTATTACAATGGCTGCTAGAGCGACATAGATCAAACTGTTGACAATAACGTTTACTCGCCATATGCCGCAACACACGACTTAAAGAAACCGGCCAATACTTGAACAAAAACCAGCGATTAGACTAGGAATAGCAAGCTGTTAATTTGACTGCTCCACTAGTTCACTTCAGTACGAAAAGATTAAGTCTCTCGTAGACGAAAGTCAAACGTGCTGCACACAGCAGACTCTCTTAACAAAACTATGGTCTGTGGTCACGCTTCCATGCACAGTTAAACATTGCTTACCAACTGCGGAAACCCGAAATTTCTAGGGGGACGAAATGAGGAGCAGGGACGATATTAACCTCATTCTTATTCTTTACCATCACCCACAAAGTATTTCCCTTGGCAGCGAATACACAGATCCCATCGTTATCACAGTCGATATTCGCAAGTTTTTCAACCGCTTATACATTTCGAAAATCTGTGTCTGACCTAACCATTATCTCCAAAATCTTGCTTCCATATCTGGTGCGTTTCTGCAATAGTTTACCGAAATGTAAATAAAGCTTTATACAGATATGCTTGTCTTCCAAGACGGCCTTCACAAAACCAAAAAATCACGGAAACACGACAGTCGAAATGTGCTCAGCAATTAACAGAACTGAGAGTTCGGAGCCACTTGTCACGCTGATTCAAGGACGTTGTTTGAGTATGAGGGAAAGGAAAGAACAATGGCTTCGATAAGAGTTGTTCCTGCCATGAGTCACACTGACTGAAGGATGTATGGAGAGATACTCTCACGTGTCTCAGTGTCCTTGGAATCATTTGCATACAAAATTCGAATTTCGAGGACTTTTGCACTCCATTTTGTATCTAAATGTTGGCAGCGCAGAAAAAATCACAAGAATGTGACGCTATCTATTGATTGTCTCTGAAGACACAGAAATCATTGTCTTCATTCAGTAGTTGTTTGACTATGGCAACAGTGGTTTCATTAAGCATTGTTCCTTACAGTTCTGAAGGGCGAATTTTAATACGATTTTTGCTTGCAAAAGGAACCACAGCTACTCAAATTCTTCAGGATCAATAGCTCGTTTATGGGTCTGAAATAACGAGTGAACGAGAGATTAGGCAATGGTGTCAACGCTTCAGAAGTTGCAAAGCAAATGAGCCGGCCGGTGTGGCCGTGTGGTTCTAGGCGCTTCAGTAGGGAACCGCGTGACCGCTACGGTCGCAGGTTCGAATCCTGCCTCGGGCATGGATGTGTGCGATGTCCTTAGGTTCGTTAGGTTTAATTAGTTCTAAGTTCTAGGAAGTTAAGTCGCATAGTGCTCAGAGCCATTTGAACCATTTGCAATGCAAATGAGGAAGATGAAGAGCTCCATTCAACAAGGGGACCAGAAACTGCGAACAGATTGACAATTGGCTTTTGGTGCTCTGGCTCATGAATTTCCTCGTATTTGTCGCATCATTTATACAAGTTTTGCTCGGATCTGTTTATCTTGCAGCGCCTTGGTGCAATAAGGGTTCGTCTCAGCAACTGCTGCTACATTGGTCCCCTCGTTTTTACACGTTATTATGAAAATAATTATGCGAAATAACGTACTTAGGATCAGTAGCTAGTTACATCAAAACAATTTCTTTTACCACGACAATTCGTCGTTGCGAGTGTCTTCCACAACGTTTTCTTCCCATAACTGATTATGGTGATCTTATTCATCAAGGAATTTCGTATGAGAGCTCGCTCCGGATTGAACTGATGATGAATACTTATGTGCTATACATTCGAGCATACCTCAGAAGTACTCGCTCTCAAGAAAGTAAAATCCTCTCTATACCTCTGCATAAGACAGCCCTCTTCTCAAAATCATTTTCTGTAACGAGAACCAGACTGCGGAATGGTATCCTTAAAACAGACATTAAATTCCTTTCAAATTTAAAAAAGACAGTTAATTTTCCAGTTCCATCCGCATCAACAACCGCTTGTCTACAGAGTCCCCTTATTCTTGTAACTGCGGTTGTTATTTGTCGTTATCTGCATGGTTAATGAACGACTTAATTTGTTGACTAGTAACAAATAACAGCGCTCGGTCATGCACTGTTCTTTAAAGCGCCTACATTTGTTGTTGCACTGCTCAATAAAATTAAGGCGTCACTTTCCCAAACGCCGTAATTGTCTCCCATTGCGATACACAAGTTTCGAATTTGGATGAATGCTGCCTTCCCCCTTTCTCGGTACTGTTACAAAAATGTGGCGCTCTGCGACGTAGATCTCGAGTTCGACAACGGTTCAAGCAGTAATACGGCAACACACGAAAAACAGGCCAGACCTCAGAGGTTCATGAAAGGTGTAAGGTGTGTTAATGATATCACATTGGCACCAAATTCCACCACAATTCCGCCTAACGCCACCGTGGATGCGTCAAATGAAGGAACGGTCGTCATCACCCCCTTTTATTCAAATTTTCTTTCATCACTTCTACTATGGAGGTCATAATCATGTCGCCCAGCGTTGATAACACATAGATCTCTTGTTGGTGGCCGAGAAAAACATTTCAGACGCATCGCCCTGTGGAATCATCACAAAAAACTCGGGGGTGGAATAAATGGCGGCAATAAAATGACCCCCCTCTTGAGGCGACGTTTCCCACACATTTCCCAGTCGAAAACGAGTTTCTAGTGCGATGAGCACAATCTACCTCTGATAGTTCCCGGTAGCTATAGCCTTTTTCTAAGGACATTGTTGGCCAACAACCCACTGAAAAGGGTAGCACCCCATTGGAATGCAGTGCGATCGCAATATTTGCTCTGATGTACACAGTGGCACCGTGAGGAACTATTCAGAACTTTTCGACCAAATCTGACCGTTATCCAAAGCAGCAAAGGCTGCTTATGCTTTTCCAGCCTTCCTACGGCTTGATCATTAACGGATGCAATACTGTCAGATGCATGAATAAACCGGAAAAGGATTGCTTTAAGACATTTATTTCAGTTTGGAAACACCCTTGGTGCCACCCACCAGCCTTTGCTGAGAACTTTAAACGTGTACCTCAACAGAGACAACACTCGTATGACAAAGTTCCAGGCTCTTGCAGACAGGCAACTCCTTCTATATCACTCCGATTCTGGATAGCCTACTAGCAGGCAACAGGTTATCCTACCTGTAGTCACCAAGGGCTCTCGTCATGAGTTCTGTCTGTAAAGGCACATTTTTAAGGTGCTCAACAAAGGTGGTTGGGTGACACGGAGAATGTTGCCGAACTGGGTGGTTATAGAGGGACCATTCACCGTTTTATTTACGTATCTGTCAACGTTGCATCCCTCCGAGGTCACAACAGAGGAGGGAGTGAATCAGGAGGCTGGAAAAACATAAACACTCTTTGCTGCTTTGCATCACGTTCAGATTTCCTCGAATGATTTTGAACGTTCCCTAGTGGTTATGTCCTGTACGCCAGAATAAAAATTGCAGTCACGCTGTACTCCAAAGGGGTTCGATGACGTTCAGTGAGTTATCCGGTCGAAAATGTCCTTAGGTAAAGGCTTAAACGTCTGGGAGGTATCAGCATTGTGAAATTGTCAAGAACGTGGTGCTGTTGCTCATCGCAAGGCCAGCTGTCGCTTTCGACCACAAAACATGTGAGACTCAAGGCTCCAAGGCAGGGGTCCATGACTAAGGAATTTATTGCTAGCACACTCGAGCAGATGTAACTCCGATGGATTGCCCACGTGCTGCCTGCGATATGTAAGCTACAATAGAATCCCTCTTAGAGAGCAGTGTCGGCAACAGAAGGAGCAGTAGCTCGTAGTCGGGCGGTTGGGTCAGGTCGCTCTTAGAGAGCAGTTCTCTAGCTGTATAGCTCACAGAGAGCACTTGTGTCCTGTATGGAATTACTGAGACCGCTCGTGGAGAACGATGGTGCTGCCTGAGCGATGTAGTATAAGGTAAAAGCAAAAAAAAAATATTATCATTTATTTCCGCGCGCATATGTAATTTGCCACAACTCATTTTGTACTATTGTTATATCAAAGTCAAATGTAAATAATTTTCAATAATTTTTCAATAATAATCTTTCGTATAAAGATAACTTTTGACAGTCATTCATCTGAATTTAAAGTTTTTACTAATTTCTCCTATCCATAGTCATGGCAATTATCGTAAAGAAAAATAATTTTTTTTTATACATAACTAAATCTAGTGGCCAAAATTGCACTGGGCTCTGCCAGAAAAATTTCTTATAGGAGCAGATATATATGCGTGTTATCCGGCGACATAATTGAGGTAAGAATCTTCACTTTAATCAGAATGACTCTTCAGGGCCATCACGCAGCATTGCTGACGTCTACATTTTCCAGTTTAGATTCACAGTCAGTTAATAATTGAAAGATTATATATGAGTCACATTTTTGTTGCGATGTTACGGAATTAATCTGTTGGAAGGTTACAGGGGTGGTTTCATTAACTCGCTTTTTGAAAATAATTAGGACTTTTTGTGTCGATTCAGAGCAGCGGTGTATCTGAAATGTTTTCTCTCGCCGCTCTAAAGAAATCCTTTTGACATTAATGCTTGGCGTTGCAGTTCTAACGTCCTTTGCAGAGACAACGAAAGAGGAGGTGAAATGTAGGTAGCAGGGGACGGGGTGACTACCTTTCCATAGAGTAACACGTCCCAGATAGCGTTGGGCAGAACTGTTGTGAAATTTGGTGCCACTGTGGCAACATTAACCCTTCTTACACCACACATGAACTTTCGAGCTCTGACCTTTCTTCGCATGTGTCGATGTCTTGCTGTTTGAACATTCGCAGCCTCCAGGGTGACGTCACAAGGCGCCATGTTTTTGCACCATTAGAGATGAAGGCTGTAGACACCTTTCAGCCACATTATGTAACTGACGCGTTGCAATGGGAGACAATTGCGGCGTTTCGAGAAAAAAAAAAGTGGTACTTCAGTTGTGTTGCGCAGTGTGTTTCCTGCCTGTCATCGTGGACAAGCGGACCTTGAAACTGTAAGTAGAGCGGACTACAAAAAGTAAGTTACAAATTATCACTGCAGGCCAGGTAAAATTTACTGATTGCTGCACTGCATTTCAAAGTGTCGCAACTACACGACACTGTTTTCCAAGATAATCACTAAGTATCTGTAAACAACAGTCGGGACGTTCTACCAATGGTTCAGATCCTCGACAATATAAATTCGTTCCTTGGTCACTGAGCTATTGCCAACCAGTCGTGTGAACCTCTTCATTCTCGGAAAAGCGGATCAGTTAACTTCCTCGATTGGCTGAACACTGTCGTTTGCTGTCAATATCGAAGACCTTCCTTCCCGATCAGCGTCAAGTGCTTCTTTGCGGTCTCAGTCAAATCTCTGGCGCAGCTTCGCTACATCTTGACACGACACTGCATTTGGCCCACCTACCGCCATAATTTCACGGTGATTCTCTGTGCAATTTATATGTTTTTCCCACAAGAATTGTACTGTGCCACGTACTTCAGCTATGGAGTACGTTTCCAGTTGGTGCTCGAAATCACTCTCGCACCGTGATGCCTTTGTTATAATACTCTCTTTAACCAACGCGCCAATCTTGCTCCACAATAGTCTTAGTGTCGGAAGGCATTTGCAACAACGGTGTTGTTAATTATTTCTAGGTATGTCCCAGTACAAGTGTTATTTTGAGTAGTGGCTGTTCTTTCTGTCATCTCTGTATTTGATGTAGGTTCCTGATATGACTTCGAATAGTGTTCATTGTCCTTCTGATGTGTAAACACCTCTACCTCTTTTACACTGAATATTATAGAGATTTTTATGTTTGAAATTTTTTTCAAGAATCTCTTTGTTAGTCCCTAGGTTTTCTCCTTCCGTCTACTTGCTCCGCCAATATTCTTACAGATACCTTCCCTTACTGTCTGTATTTCATACGGAACCACCTCCTTCCTTTTCAATTTGTTTTCTGTAGGTTAAACTTCCTTCAATTCCTGTCTGACATGCCCCTGGGATTTTTGCTTGTACCTCACTATATCGCTTACATTCTCTTACTCGTTCAATAAAATCTCTTTTTCTTCGTACCGGCCGGTGTGGCCGAGCGGTTCTAGGCCTGTCAGTCTGGAACTGCGCTACCGCTAAGGTCGCTGGTTCGAATCCTGCCTCGGGCGTGGATGTGTGTGATGTCCTTAGGTTAGTTAGGTTTAAGTAGTTCTAAGATCTAGGTGACTGATGACCTCCGATGTTCAGTCCCATAGTGCTCAGAGCCATATTTTTCTTCCTGGTCGGTTTCTATTTTTCTATTCCATCACTCTTAAACTACATTGGTGTTCGTAATTAAAGCAACAAATCGTTATTTCGCCTTCCGGTGTCTAATTCACGATATAATCATGGAAGCCGGCCGGGGTGGCCGAACGGTTTTAGGCGCTGCACTCTGGAACCGCGCAACCGCTACGGTCGCAGGTTCGAATCCTGCCTCGGACATGGATGTGTGTGCAGTCCTTAGTTTAGTTAGATTTAAGTAGTTCTAAGTTCTAGGGAACTGATGACCTTAGAAGTTAAGTCCCATACTGCTCAGAGGCATTTGAACCTAAATCATGCAAACTGTCAACAGATGTCCATACGATCGTGTTCTGCACGGAAGATGACATTCCGGTCAATGGACAACCATGCCAACGATACCTTCAGGAGACCTATCTAACGAGGTAGTGTTTGCTGGGTAACCATACATCCACAGTCGCTGTGTACGCGATCACAGACTATGCAGTATGTCTCAGAGAAGACGCCTGCCAGACTCTCTGCGTGGATTGCTACAGGAAGAATGGAAGCAGGACAGTCGCAAACTGATGTGGTCCGATGGCTTAACGTGAGTCATTCTTTGTTTCTCGGATGTGGCGACAGTTTATAGAGGCCGAAACTGTATCCCAAAGACTGGGGCAGGGCCGATCACGTGTGGCATCAGAAAGAGAAATCATTATTTGGTTCCAAGGGTACAACGATACCATCTTAGTACTGCACGGCAACTGGCATCTGACCTCGCAGCATCATCCACTGGTCCTGTTCTATCAGGGTAAACGATGTACAGAATGCTTCGACAGAGTAGCCTTTATGTCGGGGACTTGGCATAAGTGCACCTCTGACGCATCTTCAGAGAAGGGAACGTCTAAAGTGGAATCATCAACACGTCGCCTGGACGGTCGAACAGTGGTCCAATGTTCTTCTCATATATGAGTCCCGATTTGGTCTGGAGAGTGATTCTCAAAGAATGCGCCTCTGGAGGGAACGAGGAATACAATATCGGGACTCAATAATTGTGGAAAGAAACCGATACTGATGAGTATCTCTAAAAGTGTTTACAGGGATTATGCTGACTACTCGAACAGCCCTGCATGAAACTGTATGGGTCAATCGGTAAGGTTTAACTGCTATCAAGTGTCCTGACGAGATCTTGGGACCTCATGTGTGGTTGTTGCAAGGTGCTGGTGTCCCAGAATTTTTGTTGATGGGCAAGAATGCTCTACCTGATGGAGCACGGGTGATAAATGTTTTCCTGCGAACGGAAGATACTGCACGCGTGGCGTTGCCTGCTCGCTCTTAAGATCCCACAGAGTATGTATGGGATGCACTGCGGAGACAGGTTGCATCACGTCAGCATCCACCAATCATTGCCCAAGACTTGCGAGCAGCTCTGTAAGGATAATGGGCGTTATTGTCTCAACATGACACTGATGACGTTATTCACAACATGGTCCGTCGTTGTCAGGACTGTATTGGTGCCAGAAGTGTTCACACTCCATAGTGTGTACAATAACCATTTGTTAGAATGTGTGTGCAACTCCGTTGAGTTGGGAAAAAGTAAGAACATTTTTGTCTACCGGTAGATATCTACTAGTTGTTTACGTGCTGCATTGTTTACATTCTTTCTGCTTTATTATCAAATGATTATCCTGTTTTTTTTGTTTTTTTGTCTTTTTTTTGGAAAATAAACGCACGCATGTTATAGTTGTTTACGTTCTGTATTCTTTACATGGTTTCTACTTTACTATCACCTGTTTATACTGGTTTATGGCAAAATAAACGCACTCTTGCAAAAATTGTGTTTCCTGGTTTCATTTTGGACACCAGTGTATTTGTCATACCGCCTTTTTCCTCAGTGTACTTCTTCCCACTTCCAGTTACCAATATAACTTGCAGCAGTTTATTTACTCCTATCATACGATTTTCTTTTCTTAAGAGAAATACCAATTTTATCATAAAAGAATAACAGAATAGTATGAGAACGTATAGCTTGCATCTGAAAACACGAAAGAGAGAAATAAGACACCAGCAAACAGCTCAGGAAGTCATGCACATTTTTACACACTTTGTAAATTCCGTGATAACTCTTTATTTGTACTCACCTTCGTGTAGATCAGCTGGTGTTCTGTATTTCTCAAAAATTTTCGAAACTTCCACCTCTATCTCGCATAACTTTCTTGCTATGGGACCAAAACCATATCACTCACACAAATTGCCGTCATATCCTGTCTCTCTTCTTTCATTTCTCTTTTTCATAGTTTCCTTTACGAGATTTGTGAAATCCTCAAATATTGCACATCCTACAAGTGTCTTCATTGCTCTTTTTCGAGCATCCCCAGAGATCAATTTCTTACCATGAAGAGAAGTGTATAATATAATTTAAGAGCACAGCGCCGTTAAAAGGTTATCCACATTGAGAAAAATCTTGTCGTTCTGACTTGATCGGTACGTCCATGTAGTTTGTTTGACGTTTAGATTTCCACAAAAATAAACAGGAAAAGAACCACAAATCTACATCTACATCTACATCCATACTCCGCAAGCCACCTGACGGTGTGTGGAGGAGGGTACCCTGAGTACCTCTATCGGTTCTCCCTTCTATTCCAGTCTCGTATTGTTCGTGGAAAGAAGGATTCTCGGTATGCTTTTGAGTGGGCTCTAATCTCTCTGATTTTATCCTCATGGTCTCTTCGCGAGATATACGTAGGAGGGAGAAATATACTGCTTGACTCTTCGGTGAACGTATGTTCTCGAAATTTCAACAAAATCCCGTACCGAGCTACTGAGCGTCTCTCCTGCAGAGTCTTCCACTGGAGTTTATCTATCATCTCCGTAACGCTTTCGCGATTACTAAAGGATCCTGTAACAAAGCGCTCTGCTCTCCGTTGGATCTTCTCTATCTCTTCTATCAACTCTATCTGGTACGGATTCCATACTGTTGAGCAGTATTCAAGCAGTGGGCGAACAAGGGTACTGTAACCTACTTCCTATGTTTTCGGATTGCATTTCCTTAGGATTCTTCCAATGAATCTCAATGTCAGCACTGCGTGTCTTGTGTGTTTACGTTTCTTAAGGGCAAACTGATAGTCATCTAAAAGAACCTCAATTTTCTTTTCCATTCTTCTTTGTATCATTCTTGTTAGAAACTTGGATGTAGGAGCAGCTAAGTTAATTGTGCGATAATTCTCATACTTGTCAGTTCTTGCAATCTTAGGAATTGTGTGGATGACATTTTCCCGAAAGTCTGATGGTACGTCGCCAGACTCATACATTCTACATACCAACATGAATAGTCGTTTTGTTGCCACTCCTCCCATGAATTTAGAAATTCTGATGGAATGTTGTCTATCCTTTCCACCTTATTTGATTTTAAGTCCCCCAATGCTATCTTATTATGATTCTGTCTTATTCTCTTTCTAAGACTGGCCCTCTAAATCAACTATATAGATCCCTGTTTATTCTTCTATGACACCAAGCAAATCTTCCCGCACATAAAAGCCTTCGATGTACTCATTCCAACTATCCTCTCTTTCCTCTGCATTTAACAGTGGAATTCCCGTTGCACTCTTAATCTACATCTACATCTACATCCATACTCCGCAAGCCACCTGACGGTGTGTGGCGGAGGGTACCCTGAGTACCTCTATCGGTTCTCCCTTCTATTCCAGTCTCGTATTGTACGTGGAAAGAAGGATTGTCGGTATGCTTCTGTGTGGGCTCTAATCTCTCTGATTTTATCCTCATGGTCTCTTCGCGAGATATACGTAGGAGGGAGCAATATACTGCTTGACTCTTCGGTGAAGGTATGTTCTCGAAACATTAACAAAAGCCCGTACTGAGCTACTGAGCGTCTCTCCTGCAGAGTCTTCCACTGGAGTTCATCTATCATCTCCGTAACGCTTTCGCAATTACTAAATGATCCTGTAACGAAGCGCGCTGCTCTCCGTTGGATCTTCTCTATCTCTTCTATCAACCCTACCTGGTGCGGATCCCACACTGCTGAGCAGTATTCAAGCACTGGGCGAACAAGCGTACTGTAACCTACTTCCTTTGTTGTCGGATTGCATTTCCTTAGGATTCTTCCAATGAATCTCAGTTTGACATCTGCTTTACCGACGATCAACTTTATATGATCATTCCATTTTAAATCACTCCTAATGCGTACTCCCAGATAATTTATGGAATTAACTGCTTCCTTTGCTGACCTGCTATTTTATAGCTAAATGATAAGGGACCTATCTTTCTATGTATTCGCATCACATTACACTTGTCTACATTGAGATTCAATTGCCATTCCGTGCACCATGCGTCAATTCGCTGCAGATCCTCCTGCATTTCACTACAATTTTCCATTGTTGCAACCTCTCGATACACCACAGCATCATCTGCAAAAAGCCTCAGTGAACTTCGAATGTCATCCACCAGGTCATTCATGTATATTGTGAATAGCAACGGTCCTATGACACTCCCCTGCGGCACACCTGAAATCACTCTTACTTCGGAAGACTTCTCTCCATTGAGAATGACATGCTGCGTTCTGTTATCTAGGAACTCCTCAATCCAATCACACAATTGATCTGATAGTCCGTATGCTCTTACTTTGTTCATTAAACGACTGTGGGGAACTGTGTCAAACGCCTTGAGGAAGTCAAGAAACACGGCGTCTACCTGTGAACCCGTGTCTAAGGCCCTCTGAGTCTCGTGGACGATTAGCGCGAGCTGGGTTTCACACGACCGTCTTTTTCGAAACCCATGCTGATTCCTACTGAGTAGATTTCTAGTCTCCAGAAAAGGCATTATACTCGAACATACATCAATAATGTATTCTCTGCTGTTTACAACTTCTTCCCAACGCACAACAAGCTGTTCAGTGCCTTGACAGTAGACGTCACCTGGTTTTCACTCGAAGAAATTGTCCAACCAAATCCTCAGTTCCATGTCATCAGTGAGCGAAACAGTTCACATTGCGTTCGAGTGGGATAGGAACATGGAAATCCAAAGGTGCCAAGTCGGGAGAACAAGAAGGATGTGGCTTTATTGACGTCGTGAGGGCGCTGTCGTGTTGTAGAAGAACGCCACGTCGTGGATTTGCATTTGTTGGACGTAAAGTTCCGCATTCACTATTTGGTTCCGCTCAAGCAGCACATTTCTTTGATCCCGAAATTGCCGTCTTTGAATCGTTTAAAGCAATTCTGAGCCACCCCAAGAGGCATAGCTCCTTCGCCATACACCTCACAAATCTTCTGTAGCTTTAGTACGGTACCTCGATTAAATGCAGAAATCAGAAAGAGTCGAAAATGTTCTTTTGCGTCGACTTGACCCTCCATTTTAATGACCTGAAAAGAACGAAATATCTCAGCATATAAGAACTAATGACTGTACCCGTGGTCTAGGGGTAGCGTCTTTGATTCATAATCAAAACGTCTTTGTTCCCGAGTTCGATCCCCACTACTGCCTAAATTTTGATACATAATCAGCATTGGCGGCCGAAGACTTCCGGCGTAAGAAGTCAGCCTCGTTCTGCCAACGGCCTTGTCAAAGAGGGCGGAGGAGCGGATAGAGGTTCAGGACACTCTCTTGTCCTAGGGGTGGGAAATTGCCCCTAAAGGCGGAAGAATCAGCAATGATCAACGACATGAGGATGCAGAAGGCAATGGAAACCAGTGCATTAAAAACACGTAACGTGTATCCACATGACATGTGGCCTGTAATTGAAGAAGTGTCATGATGATCTCTCCATTGGCAAAAGATTCCGGAATAGTCCCCCATTCGGATCGCCGAGAGGGGACTGCCAAGGGGGAGGTTACCATGAGAAAAATATTGAATAATCAACGAAAGGATAACGTTCTACGAGACGGGGCGTGGAAATTCAGAAGCTTGAACGTGGTAGGGAAACTAGAAAATCTGAAAAGGGAAATGCAAAGGCTCAACCTAGATATAGTAGGGGTCAGTGAAGTGGAAGGAAGACAAGGATTGCTGGTCAGATGAGTATCGGGTAATATCGACAGCAGCAGAAAATGGTGTAACAGGTGTAGGATTCGTTATGAATAGGAAGGTAGGGCAGAGGGTGTGTTACTGTGAACAGTTCAGTGACCGGGTTGTTCTAATCAGAATCGACAGGAGACCAACACCGACAACGATATTTCAGATATACATGCAGACGTCGCAAGCTGAAGATGAACAGATAGAGAAAGTGTGTGAGGATATTGAAAGGGTAATGCAGTATGTAAAGGGGGACGAAAATCTAATAGTCATGGGCGACTGGAATGCAGTTGTAGGGGAAGGAGTAGAAGAAAAGGCTACAGGAGAATATGGGCTTGGGACAAAGAATGAAAGAGGAGAGTTCTGTAACAAGTTTCAGCTAGTAATAGCGAATACCCTGTTCAAGAATCACAAGAGGAGGAGGTATACTTGGAAAAGGCCGGGAGATACGGGAAGATTTCAATTAGATTAAATCATGGTCAGACAGAGATTCCGAAATCAGATACTGGATTGTAAGGCGTACCCAGGAGCAGATATAGACTCAGATCACAATATAGTAGTAGGCTGAAGTTCAAGACATTACTCAGAAAGAATCAATACGCTAAGAAGTGGGATACGGAAGTTATAAGGAATGACGAGATACGTTTGAAGTTCTCTAACACTATAGGTACAGCAATAAGGAATAACGCAGTAGGCAACACAGTTGAAGAGGAATGGACGTCTCTAAAAAGGGCCATCACAGAAGTTGGGAAGGAAAACGTAGGTACAAAGAAGGTAGCTGCGAAGAAACCATGGGTAACAGAAGAAATGCTTCAGTTGATTGATGAAAGGAGGAAGTACAAACATGTTCCGGGAAAATCAGGGATACAGAAATACAAGTCGCTGAGGAATGAAATAAATAGGAAGTGCAGGGAAGCTAAGACGAAATGCCTGCAGGAAAAATGTGAAGACATCGAAAAAGATATGATTGTCGGAAGGACAGACTCAGCATACAGGAAAGTCAAAACAACCTCTGGTGACATTAAAAAAAGCAACGGTGGTAACATTAAGAGTGCAACGGGAATTCCACTGTTAAATGCAGAGGAGAGAGCAGATAGGTGGAAAGAATACATTGAAAGCCTCTATGAAGGTGAAGATTTGTCTGATGTGATAGAAGAAGAAACAGGAGTCGATTTAGAAGAGATAGGGGATCCAGTATTAGAATCGGAATTTAAAAGAGCTTTGGAGGACTTACGGTCAAAGAAGGCAGAAGGGATAGATAACATTCCATCAGAATTTCTAAAATCATAAGGGGAAGTGGCAACAAAACGACTATTCACGTTGGTGTGTAGAATATATGAGTCTGGTGACATACCATCTGACTTTCGGAAAAGCATCATCCACACAATTCCGAAGACGGCAAGAGCTGACAAGTGCGAGAATTATCGCACAATCAGCTTAACAGCCCATGCATCGAAGCTGCTTACAAGAATAATATACAGAAGAATGAAAAAGAACATTGAGAATGCACTAGGTAACTATCAGTTTGGCTTTAGGTAAAGTAAAGGCACGAGAGAGGCAATTCTGAAGTTACGGCTAATAATGGAAGCAAGGCTAAAGAAAAATCAAGACGCGTTCATAGGATTTGTCGACCTGGAAAAAGAGTTCGACAATATAAAATGGTGCAAGCTGTTCCAGATTCTGAAAAAAAAGTGGGGGTAAGCTATAGGGAGAGGCGGGTCATATACAATATGTACAACAAACAAGAGGGAATAATAAGAGTGGACGATCAAGACCGAAGTGCTCGTATTAAGAAGGGTGTAAGACAAGGCTATAGCCTTTCGCCCCTACTCTTCAATCTGTACATCGAGGAAGCAATGATGGAAATAGTAGAAAGGTTCAGGAGTGGAATTAAAATACAAGGTGAAAGGATATCAATGATACGATTCGCTGATGACATTGCTATCCTGAGTGAATGTGAAGAAGAATTAAATGATCTGCTGAACGGAATGAACAGTCTAATGAGTACACAGTATGGTTTGACGGTAAATCGGAGAAAGACGAAGGTGATGAGAAGTAGTAGAAATGAGAACAGCGAGAAACTTAACATCAGGATTGATGGTCACGAAGTCAATGAAGTTAAGGAATTCTGCTACCTAGGCAGTAAAATAATCAATGTTGGACGGAGCAAGGAGGACATCAAAAGCAGACTCGCTATGGCAAAAAAGGCATTTCTGACCAAGAGAAATCTACTAATATCAAATACCGGCCTTAATTTGAGGATGAAATTTCTGAGGATGTACGTCTGGAGTACAGCATTGTATGGTAGTGAAACATGGACTGTGGGAAAACCGGAACCGGAACAGAAGAGAATCGAAGCATTTGAGATGTGGTGCTGTAGACGGATGTTGAAAATTAGGTGGACTGATAAGGTAAGGAATGAGGAGGTTCTACGCAGAATTGGAGAGGAAAGGAATATGTGGAAAACACTGATAAGAAGAAGGGACAGGATGATAGGACATCGGCTAAGACATGAGGGAATGATTTCCATGGTACTAGAGGGAGCTGTAGAGGGCAAAATCTGTAGAGGAAGACAGAGATTGGAATACGTCAAGCAAATGATTGAGGACGTAGGTTGCAAGTGCTACTCTGAGATGAAGAGGTTAGCACAGGAAAGGTATTCGTGGCGGTCCGCATCAAACCAGTCAGTAGACTGACGACAAAAAAAAAACCTAAAGACACAGTTTCGTAGAATAAAATAAAACGCATTACCAGTACATTTTACTTTCCATACAAAATTTTCGCTTCATGAACGCCAGGACTTATTGAAAAATCCAACTTTCATTCGGAGAGTGAAAGCTGTAATTACATGAAACTGTTGTCTAATATGTTTTAAACCACGTATGTAAAACAACATTGTTACAACGACACATATAGAAACTGAGAGAACTTATCTGGTTGGCAGGTTTATGTAGATACTGTATACATTACAAAAATTAAATGTTTATTTTGAATGAGACAAAAGCGGTAGATAAGTTATGAACGATATGTGAGAAAATAAACTTAAGTTTACTGGAGACTTACACAGAAACTGTTGCCTTAGAGAAATATTTATGTAGGCGAAGTCATTGTGTAACTGCAGCTGTCCAGAGACGGAGAGATTTTCACTAAACTGCGGTTGCAGCTCAGATAAGGGCACAGTGGTTGCCCTGAACAGAATGCCATGGCTGCAGATATAGCACTTCACCCTCATTAATTCATTGTGTTTTCTCAGTCAAATGGAAATACGAGTATATCATAGTTAGGTCTCTCTATAAGAAATTCAATTCCTCAAATGTCGATACCTATCACCAAGTGTCTCTCCTAACATCATTTTCTAAAACACTGAGAAAGTAATATAGTTCAGTAAAGGGATATCTGTTCAACCACTTGGATTTCAAAAGGGTCACTAAACAGTGTCAGCCACAAATTTTGTGAGCACGTAATAACAATCGTTAAATGTTAAAAATATCACCAGTTCGATTCTTCTGCGACTTACCGAATGCATATGAGTCGCTCATAATAATTTAGTATTAGAGAAGGTAAGTTTTATGTAATCTGTAATTCAATACATGCCTGTTTAGTTCTCATTTCGGAAACAGAATGCAGAAATCTACTCTATGCTATCAGAGAACAACAAAGAGACGCCACATCATCTGCGTGGGGAGAAATCCTTAAGAGTCCCACAGGGTTGTATCATTGTCCCACCCGTGTTCTTGCTTTAATGAGTTGCCATTTTATTTGAATGACAAGGCAGAATGAGTCCTGTCCTCAGTCTGATTTTTTGTTGTTGAACATTACAGATTAGTTTGCCACAAATGCGGTAGCTCATCCAGCACTGCGCAGTCAAAAATATCGCAACATCTATTAAGCTAGTGTACTACACAGAAATAATAAACAAAACTGTGTGTCGCAACTCACTGATTGCGCATACTGATGACAACTTAATGTGGGAAAACGATATAGTAGGTCTGTTAAAATGTTCAAGTTTGCTTACTTTTGAAATACAAGTTAGTTATTATATTTAGGATATATCCACTTACTGAAGTCCTATGGGATGGTAGAATTGGGATAACTCCTCACTTAATCAGTGCATGAAAGAAAGTAATTAGAATTATGTGTAGCGTAATATAACAGTCCTGCACCAGAGGAGACATCCGATTTTTGGCGCTCTCGTAAAGATAAATTATTCAAATTGTAATAACAGTTAATTTAGTACAAATTACTCACTAAAGTGCGTTTTTAGCTTTCTAGTAAATGTATCATTTTCCTTTACGTATTAGTCCAGAAAATGCAAAAAGATTGTAAGGTCGAGATGTAATCGTATATTTATTTAAGTTTTGACACAACTTAGAGAATACCACTTAACTGTCATGTTTTTCTTTCCAACAGTTTAATATGAGCTTTCTATACACTACTAAGCTGATATTTCCAGCAAGTAGCGTAAATATTAATTTTTTTGATTTAGAATTTTTATCATTAGTCGATTTTTTACGTGCAGTTTACGTAGAATATAGTTACTTTTCGTTGTGACTAAGATAATTTAACAGATACTGCAGTTGAGTGAGTGCTAAGTTCTTATTGTAAGCGGAAAAAATAACTTTTTAGTTCATACCGCGCACGTAAAGTGTTAACCTGTAGGCCAAATTTTTGCAGCTGGCAAGGAACGAAAATTCGTGTAGTGTAAAGCGTATTAAGCGACTGACTTCTATTTTTATGCGAGTTATTTGTTGTCCAGTGCGTGATAAGTGTGGATATTGCCATGGGGTAGCCAAAGAGGGAGTGGTATGTGTAGACAGTGGGATGGAATTTCACTGGGGTGACTGGTGGGGAAGTAAATGGGGAACTTAACGAGTCTTCCCCCCCCCCCCCCCCTCCCCCATGGAAATGCAGGCTTTGCAAAAAAAAAAAAAAAAAAAAAAAAAAAAAAAAAGATAATATAACCGCTGACCAGGAGGCAAGGAGTTGTGCCTTTCAGGCTTAAATAGAAACAATGAGCGAAAGGAGAAAAACTCTTCAAATTCATCTGCATTTGTGCTAACAGTAAAGAATAAATTTGATTTGTTACATGAGGTAGAAGGGGAAGAGCCTCATCCAGCTGTAGGGCACAGTAGGGTCCAGCAAACGAGGTCACTGTAGGTCGGTCCCAAAAGAGAGTGGGAAGATAAGACTCTTGCTGCTAGGTAGTAGTCATGAGAGGGGTGTAGGCCAGGTGGTACAGGACAAATTAAGGGCAGTGTACCAGCTCACAAGTATTGTGAACCCAAATGACGATGGACTTGGGAACAGATGCGAAGGTTTTGACAAAAAATATTATAGTTGATGGAGGAGGGAACAGCCTGATTACGAACAGTAATTACAGCATTAGGGGTTACCTGGATGACATACGAGTAGAAACTACACACACAAACGTGAGTTTTATGTAGGTACTGCAGCTCCTTGACCTGCCGTGGGAAAACACTGCTATGAGCCGCGTAGACCCTGAGTTGAGCTAGCTGCAGCAGACTTAATCGAAATCTCATATGAGTGCAGTATCGGTTACCACAGTTGGAGTATATTAGACATTGACTAGGAGATGGGAAGGTAGGCTGACTGAGCTACCTGTAGGTAATATACAGGGTGCAACTGTCACACACAGCAAGATCTCTGTGGTTTCTGCAGACAGAGGGGCACCTTTCTTAGGTTACAATAGGATTCTGACACCATGTTTTGAAAGCAGCGAAAATAATGGAAGAGACCCAAAAAAATGCTTAATAATATACAGAAAAGTAATGTTACCTTATTTAATGAAAATATTAGAAGATTGAGTGGTAAGGCAGGACATTTAGAGAGCCCTGAAAATATAGACGTCCTGTGCCTGTCTGAGCACATATAACCACATGGTTAGATAAGTTACATGCAAAAGATTACGCTGTAGTTCCTTACTGATGCAAAAATAACATGGCAAAAGGAGGAGTTCTTACATACGTTAATACAGAAAACAATGTCAAAAACACTGAGACAAGTAGATTTTGTAGTGATCAACACGTAGATATGTGTGCTTTTGAGCTAATGGTAAAAACAATTGTAATTGTGACTGTATATAGAATCCCATGGAGAAATTTTAAACTATTTATGAGGAATCTGGATTCCTTACTGTGCTATCTGTTAGATAGCAGCGAGTAATTAATAGTCTTTTGTGTCTTAAATGTACATTTTATCAAGGGTTCTGATAACAAAAATGATCTGAAAACCTTACTTACTTACTACAATTTCGTCTCAGGAATTAAATTCCCAACATGAGTGGACAAAGGCAGTAGGACCCTAACTGATAATGTTTTCTTTGATGAATCTGAAAGCAAGAAAATAACTGTTTACCCAGTAACAAATGCCCTCCCTGATCATGGCTCACAGTTAGGATAAATGACATAGCCTGTTACAGTATGGATACTCCTCAGTGGAGATGAGATAGAATAATTAATGACTCCAGGACAGATGTTTACAGGAGATGTCATGGGATGTAATTTATAATGAAGCAAACGCTAACATAAAATTCAATCTGTTCCATAAGCTAATCAGAAAGGACACTAAACAGCCATTTGAAAAACAATGGGTCACTAGAGGGACAAGGGAAATGTATCTTTTGGCAAGAACAAGTAGGGCTCCTCCAGTAATTGTGCACCACAAAAACTACGCAAAATTACAGATAAAAATTATTAAAAGATCAAGGAACAAGCATATTATGTTAGAAATCAATACCTCTAACAAGAGAGTTAAGGTTACATGGAATGTAGTGAAATGGCAGACAGGACAAACAGCTACAGAGCAAGATAAGGTCACTATTGAACGGAATGGAAGGGCTATAAATGATGAGTCACTGGTGGCAAATGCATTTAATAATCATTTCTTAAGTATAGCAGAAAGCATAGGGGCAAAAAGTTAAAGAGCAAAATTACAACACTATGTTGAAAATGTAACTTTCGTAAAATTCCATCATATGAACGTATCGCCAACTTCTTCTGAAATTAAGAAAATTCTATATTCTCTCAAAAATAAAATCTCAGCTGCTTTTGACGGCGTTTCCAACAGAGCACAAAAAAAGTTGTTTCCATGTAATAATCGCAATCTTATCTGAAATATATAATGCATCACTAACTCAAGACCCCCGTTAAGAAAGGTGACAAGACGGATGTCGCCGCTCGGAATGGCCGCGCGGTTACAGGCGCCATATCACGGTTTGCGTGGCCCCTCCTGCAGGAGGTTCGAGTTCTCCCTCGGGCATGGGTGTGTGTGTTGTTCTTAGCATAAGCTAGTTTAAGTAGTGCGTAAGTCTAGGGACCGATGACCTTAGCAGTTTGGTCCCTTAGGAATTCACACTCACACACATTAGACAGATGTCAATAACTAACGACCTGTTTCACTGATGATATCATTCTAAAAAACTTTTTAGAAGATAATTCTAGACTATTATCTTACCTTAGTAACTACAGTATTCATAAAATCAGTTGGACGTCACAGGTGTTGCTCTACTGAGAATGCCATTTACATGTTGTCTCACGAGATTTTTCAAGCATAAAATAATAAAACAGCCCAGTTGGTATTTTCTGCGACCTCTTTATGGCACTTGACTGTTTGAATCATAGATAAATAGACTTTTTATGAGCTTGATAGTTTAGCCAACCAGTGGATAGTGTCGTATCTAACCAAAAGAATGCAGAAAGCTGCGCTGACTTGGGAGAAGTAAGGTATGGGGTTCCCCTAAGATTCAATGTTCATGATATATGTAAACGATCTTCTGTTAGCTATTTTTGCAGATGACGCTAGTATGTGTACATGAAGAGAAGAAATGGTACACAAAGCTCTTGAAGGTATCATTGACTGATTTCCTGCGATCACACTCAGTTTTAAAAAGATGCACCATTTCATTTCTGCTTATCTGGAGGTACTACACCAATAATAAGTGTAACACATGATGAGAAAATAATAAATAGTGTGGAAACTTCAAAATTCTTAGGGGTCCATATTGACAAATATTTAAATTGGAGGGAACACATTTCTGAACTTCTAAAACAGCCACATTTACGCGTAGACTCATCGTAAATCTTGGTGAGAGACGAATCAGTAAGTCGACATATTTGCGTATTTTAATTCTATAATCTCATATGGAATAATGTTCTGGGTCAACTCATCTTTAAGAAATAAAGTCTTCGTTACACGAAAATGTCAGTAATAATATTATTTGATGGTCACCGATCATCATCCTATAGACATCCGTTTAATGTGCTGAGCATTCTGACTACTGCTTCAAAGTATATTTATTCCCTCATGAAGTTTGTTGCAAATAATCCATTACAGTCCAAAAGAAACGAAAGGTGCATAATTACAATGCCGGAAGGGAAAATAACGTTCATTACTACACATGAGGTTGTCTGTAGCAAAAAAAGGGATGACAATGCTGCAATAAAAAATTTTATCACTTACACACTGGTATAAAATCCCTGATAGACAGCAAAGTAAAGTTTAATAACTGAGCCGTGCATGGCTCGTGTTCCCGCCATCATATATTTTACACTTTGTTTGTAACGTACTTCCACCTCACTACGTTAATTTAAATTACTACTGTCACGGAGTTGCTGCTTTGCCTGACCGTGACCTGCGCTAGCAGCACGTATGGATATATCCCATCTCGTATTATCTTTGCTGGACTGATATTACTTCCCGTGTAAGGTATCAGGCAAATCCAACACCTTCCATTAAAACCCTGACATGGTAGCAAATCCGACAGTATGTCACATAGCTTCGAATAAATCATGACATTAAGTTAACCAAAGTAATACGATCAACGAGTGAGCAAATGAAACACCACAGACTAACACAAGAACGCCTAAATGCATGTCATACCTTCCCACCGTGAACCAGACGCAGTTCCGAGGGAAGAAACGATAACAGAAGCCAAGAGCAGAACAGTGTTAAGCTAGAAGGCCCTACAATGAGGGACGGACACCCACTTATCCGGCTGACCGCCAGGACCACCCTCCAACCCATGTTAAAAGATAGAGCCCATCAGAAGCACAGTATAGATCTTAAGATAACACTAAAAGGGCCACACCAGCTACAAGTTCCAGCGTGAGACTTTTTCACGTCTCTGTTAACTTGCAGACGTTAAAAACATTGCCCCACCACGAAAAGTATAACGGTTCTCATTGGATAGACAGAATTTTTGTAGATTAAGGTTAACATTGAGACACTGATTTGTCAGTTGAAAACACAGCCAGATAGCTTTTTTAAACCAATTTCGGTAAATTGTAGTAAGGAGAAGTTAGGAGAGAGTTGCTTCCGAGACGGCGAGGTGCATGGAGCTGTGCCGCCCGCCGCCCCCTCATGCTGTGTAAACATCGACAAGGTAATGAATGCATGTGATGATGCATTTTTGAGTGCATAAGGCTTCACTCAGAACTGCAGAAGTCTCATCTGTTACATCCCCTTTTTACGTAATACTAGTGTCGATCGTCAGTTAAATCTCATGGTTTTTCACATTTGCTACTTGAAGTAAAAATCTGAAACGCGATGATTTTTCTGTTATATAATTATTGAGAAGCCACATCAGCCACTGTAATTTATGACAAGTTATATAAGTAATTAAAGATAACTGAGGGTCACTGTAGGCCATTTTGATAGTTTTCTCTTTTATGAAACTTAACTTAAATCTAGATTATAGATGTGATATGGCATAGGTCATCCTTCGATCCATTGTCGAACTTGGAAACCCATTCAGGGAATATTCGTTCACATTTTTGTTGAATGCAGTTGGTTTTTATCATCCTGTATTAAAGTATTTCCTTTTATCAATAGTGAAATTTATAAACAATGTTTTGTGAGTAGAATAAAATTTCCAATGGTATACTTAACTGCTTTTTCGACGTTATTTTACCAGCTAACTAAAAATAGGAAAGCCTTGAACCCCTTCCACTAAATTTAGTTAGTATTAAGATTCCTTCACAGGGAGTGTAGTGGATCTGACGCTGAGATCATTAAGTATTTGATTATGTCGTCGCTGATCCCACTGAACTCTTCTAAACTCTACATGTCATGTGTGGTCTGCGTCTCCTTACCAGCAACAGGTCCCACGTTCAAACTAGTCAACTCCCTAAAAAACACGCTCAAAGCGTCATTGCGCAAAAGTGGTAGGTAGACACGACTTAGAACAAACAGACCCCATGCAAAATGTTAGAGAATGGCGACCCTGCCAGGATGATATAATACCATGATAGAAGGTCAACCATACACGCAACTAGGACAGAAAAATATCCTGTTAAAAAATTTCGTAATAATTTTTTTTAAAGGAATAAATATTTGAAAACAGTAGCTGCAGCGATAGATAGTAAGAAAGTATTCAGTAGAAAGTGGGACATTCTAGGAGAGACAATAGCATAATTAAGTTACGGATTTTAATAGTGTTAGAATTAAGTTTTCTCTCCAATGCAACGCACAGGTGGCGGATACATCGTTGACAAGTTGTTTCTGACCCAACAAGTAAGTGAATGGATTGTCCGTCTTGGGTATAATAAGTGTCAAGTCGTGTGAACAAAAAGTTTTTGAAACGAGTGAGATAGTACGAGCGCATGTTGACGCGAAGTAGGGCGCGTGAAATGCTTTTAAAACAAAAAAATAAGGGATTAAGAGAGATTAGCAATGGCAGATCGAGACACTGACCGAATTGAAGTAGAGACCCAGCATGAAGATGGACAGAGAATAGAGGACAGTACAACAGACGATGCAGTATCGCGAGAAATAGGACAGATAACGCTCCATAACGAGGACAATTTAAGCCAAGGCATAGAAAACGTAGGTCAGCATACGACAGAAGAGCAGGAAAGTAGAGAGACAGTCGTTGAGGATTCTAGCTTGCGTCTTGGATACGTAGAACCTATAGTACAAGTAATCAGAGCTCCCTCACCACAGAGTACAAGGAATTCGAGCAGAAACGTGTCACCGCACAGTTCAATGCAATCAGTTGCAAACCAACACTTGGGGGAAAGTACAGATTGTAGGACGTCGGAAGAAAACGCAATAGGAACCACCAATCTGGCAGAATTATTACAACAAATGACGGAAACCATGACAAGATAAAATAAAGAAATTGCGAACCAAATTAAAATTCAGAATGCAGAAATGACGAAACAAATTGCAGAAACCACGAGACAAATGCGTGAAATTAAAGAACAAAACAAAAAAAATTCAGTTACACCTAAGTCATATTGAAGACGAGGCAAAAGAATCTCGAGAAGTGATAAGAAACTTAGTAACAGGTCACAATCAATTGAGAACAGACATTGACAAGGTACAAGCGGACGTACAAACATGACATTCAGGACGAGATCAAAACATTACGTAACAACACCCAGGGAGAAGTCAAGAAACTAGAGAAACAGATAAACGTAATTACTAGACAAGAAGCAGGTACAGGGGGTGAAATTGTTGCAAACAGCGTGTTATACAAACGTATCACAAAAGCCCTGGCCACTAACGGAATTTCAGGCACAGTCTTTTCCTCACCTGTTGTCGCTGTCCAACAAGATGTGTAATTTTGAAAGCTTATTCATGCATAATTGTAGATTAACACGTTCGTAGCCTTTTGTGTTTGAGTTCTCATGAACTGATTGATGGCAAGCAGTCGGTCCGTGGCTGTCCCCTGGTTGGGTTCGGACGGATAAAGTGTAGATGGGCTCGCTGCCTGTCTTACCTAAGTGGACGAGGGTAGACCGCCCCCCTGGAAGCTTCTGAGTGCTGTCGTCTTTACTGTCCTTCTCACCGGTGTTTAATTGTCTGTTTATATTCTATTATAGCCAGTAAAAAAAATTAAAATTACCTTTCAAGCTTAAACATAGCGGCTTGGAACCTTATTCTTAAAATTACCTTTCGAGCTTAAACATTGAGGTATTCTGCCTTTCAAATGTTATGCTGATTTACTTCAAAATGTTGAAAATTTTATTGTGGGTCTTCAGCCATTTGTATTGCATCTTGTTTATGTTTGTCTATTAACTATATATTTTGATTATTTTATTTGCTATTTTGACTGCATTTTTATCTTGTTGATTTTTAAGATTTCTTGTTTGGAGGCCTTCAGCCGTGAAAGAATTGCATTTTGAATCTCGTTGTTGTAAAGGTTCGGCTATGTGCCGCTTTGGTTGTAAATGCGTTATTAAATTATAGTAAATTACAATTTTAAGGTGAAACTGACCCCAACCTTATTTGGCCATTTCCACAATCCTAATCACCTGCTCTGTCCAGCGGGTTTAGCTGGCGTCTGAATAACAAACAGAAAGTTTATCCTTAAACAACTACCTCTACTTCATAGAAGGGCATCTAATACTATAATGTATATAAGGTGGTAAGTGGGAATTACTAACTCATACCTGTCTGTAAAAAAAAAAAAAAAAAAAAAAGAGAAACAAAAAACAAAGAAAAACCTAGAAATGTTCAGTATGTAAACGTATCTACAAATTAATGTGCGATGTGAATGTAAAATGACTGGTTCCACATCATTACGATCTATCGTACAAAATGATCCATTGCACATGTAAATAAGTAACTAATTGACTGTAGTAGACATGTTCAAAATCGGGTACCTGCCAGTTGTTTGCGTCGGTAGGTGACAGAACGACGCAAACAACTGGCAGATACCCGATTTTGAACATGTCAACATATCGCCAGGAAAGTTTCAAGATTTACAACTGTAGTAGATGTTGACAGAACGAATGTTTCTGTTTCAAAAGGATTATCTTTTCTGAAGAATGTTATTTACGTCACGTCTTTCTCATAACAAGCGGTGCCATTTTTTGCCATCTTATCTTTGTTGGTGGACCTAAGTATTTATAAAATTTTGCTTACTTTTTATGATTTTCTTTTACTTCTTCATGTATTGACTACATTGTATTATATTATTCCACCAACTGATTCTTTATTTCTTAAAGCTGAGTAACCTCAGTGAGACTGAATCTTTGTACGGCTGAATTAGAATGTGGGTTACTTTACGAGGAAAGTCATTCATTTGTCAGCAGCTACTTTGCTGTGTTTGTTATATTTAACTTTCTCAATACCCTCCATGTCTTAAATTATTTTATCAGCCCTTATTATTATCATCAATGTTTTCATTTTCTAAACCTTAACTGACCTTTTGCCGTACAAGTATACGCTTTTTTAAAGGACTCTCTTAAAATGCAAGAGAAATAAAATCCAAAAAATTGGTTGGTGAACGAAAGAATGAGGTAAATAGCTAAAATCGGTGGAGTTAGTCAGAAATTGAGGTACTGAGCTAGAGCTCAGAAATCGGTGGAATGAGGTAAAATAGTCGGAATCTAAAAGTCTGTGATGTTAGTCAGAAATTGCGGTATTTAGCTAGAGGGTGAGCTAGTGAACCAGAACTGGCAAAACACGTCTACTTCGATGTGTCGATCTGGTGCATCGTGATGCACCTGCAGCAGCAGTTGGTACCACAGTGACACAACGAACGGTTACAGAACTGTCAATGGAAGACAGCTTAGAGCCAGACGCTCCTGTAGCCTGAAATCCAGGCACCCCAAACCACCGTCAGATGCGACTCTAGTGGTGTCAAAAGAGAGCTCATTGGAGGGCAGGGTGCAGTTCTGTTGTGTTTTCTGATCAAAGCTGCATCTGTCTCGGTGCCAGTGATGGCCGTGTGTTGATTATAAGGAGGCCAGTTGATGTCCTGCAGCCTGTCTGTCTACGTGCTAAACACAATGGACCTACACCTGGTCTGAGGTGCAATTTCGTATGAGTAACACTCTCGTGGTATCCGATGCATCCTGACAGCAAAATTGTATGTCAGTCAGGTGACTCGACTTGTTGTTCTGCTATTTTTGGACAGCTTTCCAGAGGATGTTTTTCAGCAGAAAAACGCTCGCCCACATACAGCTCCCGTAAACCAACAGGATCTACTTAGCACCGAAATGTTGCCTTGGCCTGCTCAATCACCAGATATGTCTCAAATCGAGCGAATTTGATACCATCGGAAGAAATATTCATCGTCATCCATGAACAGCGTTTACCGTTCCCGCATTGATAAAGTGCAAAAGGCAATAAACTACAACGGACAAAATGACAGCCGGCACCTATAAACACAATGCACGCATGTTTGCACGCTTGCATTCAACATTACGGCGGTTACAGCAGTTATTATTTTACCAGCGTATCACATTTTAAATGTCGTATCTTTCACTTAAAGTAACCTGTGATCTTACAGTGTTAATCGCTTAAACATGTATTCGCGAAATTTTATTACTCTACACTAATTATTTTTGGTGTTGAGTATTTTCCCTTAGTATACGTACTGACTGACAAAAACAGAGAAGACATAGTCGGGTGTCAACTTAGTTGCGTACACATACAATCTAGTTGAAGGTAGGTAAATGCTTAGAATTGCAGTCCTCTGTGAGAAGTAGAGCAGCCACCAAAGTGCGTTTGTGTTGTTTCTTTTCAGCATTGTTACCAGACCTGGTAGGCTGTATAAGGGGCGTAAAAAGCGTCAGATGCTGAGTGTTCGTTGTGGAGGGCACGGAGTTGTAGCGTACTCATATGAGACAACATTTTCCGCACCTGGTGAGAGCTCATTTCGGCTCTTCCTTTGGCCGCCTGGTAGATTGGTTCAGTACGCAGATTTGGGAAGCATTCAGATATGTCAGTTGCCCAATGGGAAAGCGAAGAAGGCATACTCGTTGTCAAGGTTCCGGTTTATCGCGTCTAACTGCGACAAACGAAACCTAGTTGTGCTGTGCACAAAGTACATAGTAATCCTTTCACATCTGCGCCTGCGATCCATGAACAACGAAGGGCTCCCTGCAATATTCGGTGTTATCCCGCGCCATTGATGACATGCTAGCATCAGGCAGACTGGGGAACTAACACCACTTGCAGGGATCTTTAACACGACACAGACGGCTCTTTTTAGAGTGGTGTCGTGACTGGGAAGCATGGGCCGCTGATAAACAAAATCCGTGTTTGTGTTATAAAAGTCGTAACAGCGAAATGAAAATTCGTAGCGGTCAAATTATGTAATATGTTAGCTAGGATTCTGTCACAGACAATCCGTTTTGTGATCGATTCTGGAATTAGATTTGATTCGATAGTGTAAGCTGGTTATTATATGAGTAATTGCGAATTCGTGTGATTGTCGCAATTTTAAGGTTAGTATGGGATCGGCAGTGTTTCGTATCAAACAGTGGGCAATAAATCGATGTTTTCACTCAGAAACTATCTATCCTTTAACAGCTGAGTTAACTTGATACCAAAAATGTTGCTGCACCCTTCAGACTAATGTAATGCTATTGGTTACTACTGCGAGTATTTCAGTAGAGGAACACTGATTTGTTTGTAACCGGGCTGACTTATAGACTGGACTGCAGAAGATGAAACACACTGCAACGTGACTGTAAAATTCTGCAGAAGGAAGATTAAAACCGCGCTTTTGCAGGTGGCAACTGAAACATTATGACTTTCTCTTGCACGTTGTCCAACTACATACTGACACACATTCTGTAACATCGCTGACAAAAGGGGGTGTAGACAGGGTGGGGTGGGGTGGGGGGTGATTCTGGCTGTTTCAGCTGTGAACGCGAGCACCGTCAAGCGACTGTCGCGGGGAGCCCTGCATTAATACAGAGATCACGTATTGTTGCGGCGGCGACCCCAGCTAATGCATCTGTACCGCGGTGATGAATATTCACGTGCCGCGCATCAGCCTGCTGTCGGAATTCCGCCCGGAATCCGATGCACTGCACAGGCCGGCGGTCACGCACTGTTTGTGGTGCTGCTGTGGTGGCGGAGGCTGTCTCTCTCTGCGTTTACGAGTGCGTGTTCCCTGGATGCCTGACGCGGGTTTATCGACATGTCTGCACCTGGACATTCCGGCGCGAAGGTCACAGCCATTTTGCTGCCAACACGTAGGGAATACTCGAGTCCATGTCACGTCGATACCCGACATACCTCCGGCCATGAGCGGTTTTATCTGCATATGTGCACCGCGCATCGCTGCACGACGTGACAAGCATTCGGCTGCCCACATGAACGGGGTGTGAGTTGGCTTCCATCTCCGCTAACCAAACGAATTCCGAAGCAGTTTAATGATGCACGTTGTAATTGTCCCAGAACGGTATAGTGCAACGAAGTATGTGGACCTATATAATCTTTGAAATTGCAAATTGCGTATCGTGATCACTCTAGGCTGTATGATTAGTGAAAATTATCAGACTTCGCTTTCGAAAGACAGTAGGTTCAGGTTGATGATAAGAGAAACAGAAAATGTAAATTAGTAACAAAGTCACTCCAATGGTGGACTGGGGCAACGTCGAAGTGTTGCGTCTCTCCCACAACAAAAGCTGAGAATCTGAGTAGTAGCACAATGATTATTAACATAAATATGTGGACCGGTATTGTAATAAAGTATTCAGACACATTTCGAATTAAAATTAGTTTAATATATTACACTACTGGCCATTAAAATTGCTACACCAAGATGAAATGAAGATGATGAAAGGGTATTCACTGGACAAATATATTATACAGGAACTGACATGTGATTACATTTTCACGCAATGTGGGTGCATAGATACTGAGAAATCAGTACCCAGAACAACCACCTCTGCCCATAAAAAGGGCCTTGATGCGCCTGGGCATTGAGTCAAACAGAGCTTGGATGGCGTGTACAGGTACAGCTGCCCATGTAGCTTGAACACCACAGTTCATCAAGAGTAGTGACTGGCGTATCGTGACGAACCAGTTGATTGGCCACCATTGACCAGACGTTTTCAATTGGTGAGAGACGTGGAGAATGTGCTGGCCAGGACAGCATTCCAACATTTTCTGTATCCAGAAAGTCCCGTATAGGACCTTCAGCATGCGGTCGTGCATTATACTGCCGAACTGTAGGGTTTCGCATGGATCGAATGAATTGTAGAGCCACGGGTCGTAACACATAGAAAATGTAACGTCCACTGTTCAAAGTGCTGTCGATGCGAACGAGAGCTGACCGAGACGTGTAACCAATGGCACCCCATACCATCACGCCGGGTGATACGCCAGTAAGGCGATGACGAATACACGCTTCCAATGTGCGTTCAGCGCGATGTCGCCAAACACGGATGCGACCATCATGATGCTGTAAACAACACCTAGATTCATCAGAAAACATGGCGTTTTGCCATTTGTGCCTCCAGGTTTGTCGTTGAGTACACCATCGCAGGCGCTCCTGTTTGTGATGCAGCGTCAAGGGTAACCGCAGCCATGGCCTCTGAGCTGATAGTCCTTGCTGCTGCAAACGTCGTCGAACTGTTCGTGCAGATGGTTTTTGTCTTGCAAACGCACCCATCTGTTGGCTCAGGGATCGAGACGTGGCTGCACGATCCGTTACAGCCATCCGGATAAGATGCGTGTCATCTTGACTGCTAGTGATACGAGGCCGTCGGGATCCAGCACTGCGTTCCGTATTACCCTCCTGAACCCACCGGTACCATATTCTGCTAACAGTCATTGGATCTCGACCAACGCTAGCAACAATGTCGCGATACGATAAACCGCAATAGGGATAGGCTACAATACGACCTTTATCAAAGTCGGAAACGTGATGGTACGCATTTCTCCTCCTTACACGAGTCATCACAACGTTTCACCAGGCAACGCCGGTCAACTGCTGTTTGTGTATGAGAAATCGGTTGGAAACTTACCTCATGTCAGCACGTTGTAGGTGTCGCCACCGGCGCCAACTTTGTGTGAATGCTTTGAAAAGCTGGTCATTGACATATCACAGCATCTTCTTCCTGTCGGTTAAATTTCGCTTCTGCAGCACGTCAACTTCGTGGTATAGCAATTTCAATGGCCAGTAGTGTAGTAATTATTCATACCTACAGACAACGAGGCTGATGATATGACAAGTGCAGGATGGTAAAGGACATAAGAGAACAGATATGCGTCTCCTGCCTGTCCTCGAAGAAAATGTTGAACGCCACAATTATTGACGTTCGGCCTCTTGGGTCCTCAATCGACATATCAATTATATCTTCCTTTGCACAGGCACATACAAAATTTTACACAATAAAAATAATTTTTCAGAAAAGGTGGTGTTTGATGCCAAGAGAGAAAGCAAGAGCAGTAAGTGACTTCAGGGTAATCGGACGGGTACTCTGACGAATGCGGCAGCTACGCAGTTCTTTACTCTAGCCAACCAATTGAATGCATAGTGTGGAGCACATGCTCCTTCCTGGAGAGACTGTATGATAGACACATGTAGCGGCGTGAATGATAAGAGTAGTTGCTTCTGCGAGCGAGCCTAGCAGCCACTGTGACGGGTAATTTCTGTTGGAACATATCACTGTGCGTTAACTGTGCTGTGGCGTGTTAGAACCACTTGTTTGGTCACATCTTAAAATACTTATGTAACAGGGAACGGTCTGCATATGAATGTCAAATACATTCATTAGCGAAAGGGGCATGGCTATAAAACCACTACTCTTTCATGTGCTGTGGATAAAATGGTGCTGACCGTATGACTTCCGCAGTCATGCCAAAATAGTGTTCACATGTCAAATATCTAACAGAAAAGTTCACCGCCCTACCTCACTTTAGGTCATTTCAGTTTAATTCATTTCAATTTGCACAATCATAAAAGCATTTCATTGTAACACTTTTCTAAAGAAAGTAAAGTTTTTGGTTTTCTGTACGTTTTATGTCCTTGTTAAATAAGAATTTAAAATTGTCATTAAACGAACGGATTAGTATTTTCATTTAAGTAAGAAGCTTTTTTATGAGAAAATCGTCCCAATCTTTCTACAAGTATTTTAGTTTTTGTTTAGCATATTTCAGCTGTGGTGGTTTCTTCATGCTGTGCTGTTTGCTACTGATTATCCTGTAATTTTTCAGGTGAGATTCTTCTCACATTTTGTTGGTCCTTTCGTTTCCCATCTCATGTTTCCACTGCGCTAATTCTAAGCAGTTTCTTTGAAATTCAGATTTTTAATGGGCCATTGAACGTTGTGAGTTTCATAGTGTTGCTACGTTACTTCAGTGTTTCAATTTTTTTGAGCAGTGCACAGTTTGATTATGGTAGTGGTTTTTGAGTAATAGATCTGATATAACTTCAGCCCAGAACCGCGCTACTGCTACGGTCGCAGGTTCGAATCCTGCCTCGGGCATGGATGTATGTGATGTCCTTAGGTTAGTTAGGTTTAAGTAGTTCTAAGTCTATGGTACCGATGACCTCAGATGTTAAGCCCCATAGTGCTTAGAGCCATTTGAACTATTTGATCTAATTTCCTGCTGTAAAAGTAAACTACTTGAAACTTTGTTGCATGTTTTGTCCATCACCGGTCAATCCCTGCCAGCAGTACTGCATTCTTTAATACGACACATTTTTTTTCTAACGATGGATAACTGGAGGGATACCTTCTTTGTACAAGCCTGCATTCTGGCATTTTAGGAATCGTTCAAAATCAAAAGTTACATCTCTGTGACTCTGCATAAGACTGTACAGATTTATTCATCCGAGGAAAGGGCAAGAAACACCGATGTCATGGTCAAGTTACTGTGGTGTTATTCGATGTGTACCCTACAAAAGAAAATAAAAGAGGACAAAGAGCACCAAAAGAGCTTGTTGTTCCCCGCTAAAATCTTGTGCAGCAGTTCTCTTTGATGGTATCATATTTCCGAAGATGCCAAAGGCTAAATTGTTAAAAAAAATCCAGTTTCATCTTGTTGCTTCGGAAGAATTTCAGGGAGCACAAATGTTCGCCAAATAGGCTATAGAAGAAGCACAGGTATTAATCGTAAAACTGGCATTTCGTTGTGCCCCGAACACTATTCTGTTGTTGTTAATGAAGAAGACATTGGTCTTTCCTTTTTGGTGGTGGTTCTAATGTCAGACAATGTGCTCTTCTGCATATCTGGAAGTGGTAACATAGGAGATGTGCTTTGTTCCGAAACATCCTCCAGACTTAAAAATACTGTGGAAAACATATTTTCCTTTGCAGTTAGTGGTTGCCACCAACTCCACTCTGATCGGGCAGGAGGAAAGTAAATTTTGCACTATACTTGAGATTAATGCTTCCTACAGTAAAAGTGTTTCTATTTTGAAAGTTTCAGCTGCAGGCTCTTTTGTGAGCTGCACGGCTTAGTTACGGCTTCTTTAGCGAAGTGCTTGGGGATTTCCGTGTGCACCAGGACTGCGAACATGCACCTGGAAACAAACAAAGAAATACACTCCTTTAAATGGAAAAAAGAACACATTGACACCGGTGTGTCAGACCCACCATACTTGCTCTGGACACTGCGAGAGGGCTGTACAAGCAATGATCACACGCACGGCACAGCGGACACCCCAGGAACCGCGGTGTTGGCCGTCAAATGGCGCTAGCTGCGCAGCATTTGTGCACCGCCGCCGTCAGTGTCAGCCAGTTTGCCGTGGCATACGGAGCTCCATCGCAGTCTTTAACACTGGTAGCACGCCGCGATAGCGTGGACGTGAACCGTATGTGCAGTTGACGGACTTTGAGCGAGGGCATATAGTGGGCATGCTGGAGGCCGGGTGGACGTACCGCCGAATTGCTCAACACGTGGGGCGTGAGGTCTCCACAGTACATCGATGTTGTCGCCAGTGGTCGGCGGAAGGTGCACGTGCCCGTCGACCTGGGACCGGACCGCAGCGACGCACGGATGCACGCCAAGACCGTAGGATCCTACGCAGTGCCGTAGGGGACCGCACCGCCACTTCCCAGCAAATTAGGGACACTGTTGCTCCTGGGGTATCGGCGAGGACCATTCGCAACCGTCTCCATGAAGCTGGGCTACGGTCCTGCACACCGTTAGGCCGTCTTCCATTCACGCCCCAACATCGTGCAGCCCGCCTCCAGTGGTGTCGCGACAGGCGTGAATGGAGGGACGAATGGAGACGTGTCGTCTTCAGCGATGAGAGTCGCTTCGGCCAATGATGGTCGTATGCGTGTATGGCGCCGTGCAGGTGAGCGCCACAATCAGGACTGCATACGACCGAGGCACACAGGGCCAACACCCGGCATCATGGTGTGGGGAGCGATCTCCTACACTGGCCGTACACCTCTGGTGATCGTCGAGGGGACACTGAATAGTGCAGGGTACATCCAAACCATCATCGAACCCATCGTTCTACCAGTCCTAGACCGGCAAGGGAACTTGCTGTTCCAACAGGACTATGCACGTCCGCATGTGTCCCGTGCCACCCAACGTGCTCTAGAAGGTGTAAGTCAACTACCCTGGCCAGCAAGATCTCCGGATCTGTCCCCCATTGAGCATGTTTGGGACTGGATGAAGCGTCGTCTCACGCGGTCTGCACGTCCAGCACGAACGCTGGTCCAACTGAGGCGCCAGGTGGAAATGGCATGGCAAGCCGTTCCATAGGACTACATCCAGCATCTCTACGATCGTCTCCATGGGAGAATAGCAGCCTGCATCGCTGCGAAAGGTGGATATAAACTGTACTAGTGCCGACATTGTGCATGCTCTGTTGCCTGTGTCTATGTGCCTGTTGTTCGGTCAGTGTGATCATGTGATGTATCTGACCCCAGGAATGTGTCAATAAAGTTTCCCCTTCCTGGGACAATGAATTCACGGTGTTCTTATTTCAATTTCCAGGAGTGTAGTTTCGTAACTTTATGTTTCGAGGGTGTAAGCTAAAATTCCAAATTTCCGGTTGTACAATGTACGCCTATGACTTTGGAAGAACGGATTCATACTAAGATGTGAATATTTGGTAAAATACGCACATACTTTGAGAGACATGAAAAAAGCACTGCACCTAGATAATACATAATAGAAACAGTCCAGTACTGCAGAAGACCAGGTCATATTCTGCATCTTCAACGTGGAAGTATGAATTGAAAAACGGCTTCAGTCACCAATTTTTGTCTTTTATTAAATACACGACGCCCACAGGGTGCATCCTCAGGTGTAAGTTCTCTTAATACATGATTTATTTCCGCTCTTGAATGAAGTGAAATGCATGTTCATGCCATAAATCTTTTCAATACAGGAACATGAATTTCACCTCACTCAATAGGAAAACTAAATTATATTTTAAGACGATTTACACCTGAGGATGTATCGTCTGTTTATTAAAGCACTGAAATTTGTGATGAAGGCATTTTTTAATTCATGCTTCCAGTGCATTACACATAATACATTAGGATAAATAAATAAATAAAACAGAACATTATAAATTCTTAAGTGTTTATATTGATAAGAGCGTGAACTGGAAATCACGTGATACAGATTTCCTAAAACGTCTACGAAAGTTTCAAAAGGTTGACGTGGGTTTCCTTTTCTCACTCACTGACGTCTTAATAACATCATATTCTGCGGCAAGTAATTACAGAGGAACAGAGTGATTGCTCCACAGAAGCGTTAAATGCGAATAATATGTGGTCACTTTGTAACCTTTTGTAGATAGCTGTTTAAACAGTTGGACACAGTGACAACATCCCCACACTGCGTTTACTCGTTTATGTGAATTGATGTCAACAAAGAACCACAATCGAAAACAACATTAACAGAACGACTTACACTGTCCTTCACTAAGCCTTAGTGTGGCGCAGAAGGAAATGAGATATTCAGCCATAGAAATGCTTGACCACGTATCCAGTCATACAAAGAATACAATAGATTAACGTATTCTCAGACGTAAAGGGAAATCATATCTCCTTGACATTCAGTTCTATTCAGTAGATGAGTTAAGGGAAGTTTATAAACATAGAGGGTTTCATAAGAACGTAAACATACTCGATTTTTATCTTTTCTAACACCGTTTTTTATTTCTTTCAGCCGTTTCATTATCATGGCTAGTAATTTAAGCAACGATCGACGGAAGTGGATGAATACACAGCACTGGAAGACAGAATGCCGAACATGATCGACAAAAGTGGACAGGAGAATTCAGTGCACTTCCACCAAGCAGTCTATCAGTTTACAGGTTGCGCGACACATCTGATCGAACTGGGTCCCATCTGCAGTGCGCCAAGGCGTGGTCGACCAGTGAGCGCTTTTACTCATGAAAATGAGATGGTAGTTGCGCAGGCATTTGTCCAAAGCCCAAAGAAATTTGAAAGGAGAGCATGTCTTAAACATTTTCCGTAGATCCTCGGGTCGTCTAAGGCAACGTTTGGTTTTGCAAGCGTATCAGCCAAGATTACTTCAAGGTTTACAAGAGTATGATCCTGATCACCATTTATAAGCCTGCGAAATTCTTTTGAATGATGATATATGCTGTCATAATATTGTTCGAAAAATTTTTGGGTCTGACGAAATGAATTTTAAGTTGTCAAGTGCTACTCATAGGCATAACTATGTGCACTACAGCACAGATAACTCTCATACAGTAATTCAAAGCCGGTCGGGGTGACCGAGCGGTTCTAGGCGCTACAGTCTGGAACAGCGCGACCGCTACGGTCACAGGTTCGAATCCTGCCTTGGGCATGGATGTGTGTGATGTCCTTAGGTTAATTAGGTTTAAGTAGTTCTAAGTTCTAGGAGACTGATGACCTTAGAAGTTATGTCCCATGGTGCTCAGAGCCATTTGTTTGTAATTCAAAAACAACTGAATCAGCTTAGTGCTACAGTTTTGACATGTCTTTCAAGGGTTCATTGGACCTGTTTTCTTTCTTTTTTCATTAAAACTGTTACCGACGACGCCTGCCTTAACGAGCTGCCGTTTACTGGTATTTCACAATTATGCCTAAAGCGCTGTAATGAAGAGTTCTGATTCCAGCAAGAGGGAGCTCCATCCCTTTGTGCTTTAACGGCGTGTGGGTTTCTTGACAACGAATTACCAGACAGGTCGAGAGGCCGACGAGCGCAAATTGAATGGCACCACGATGCCAGACCTTACTCCAACGTCCTTGTTTTGGGTGCTGTCAACGACAAAGTCTCTGCAAGAAAATGACGCGCTGTTGATGACACGTGTCAGTTCGTAAGAGAACATGCCAGGATATTGATAACAATAAAGAATTCAGTGCCAAAGTGTGCCTAAATGTACAAAAAACAGACCACAGGAATGGGTAAATGCTGAAAACATATTTTCTGTAATTTTCTATAGTACATTTTTCATTCTCATTTCATTACCAAACGATATTCTGTAATACATAACAATAATAATAATAATGCCTACCGTATACCTACTTACGCGCTACCTCCCATATAATGTGTTGTGTGTGTGTGTGTGTGTGTGTGTGTGTGTGTGTGTGTGTGTGTGTGTGTGTGTGTACGTGTATGAGAGAGAGAGAGAGAGAGAGAGAGAGACAGAATGAACATAGTCAAGCAGAAGTCGTAGTACGTTAAAAAGAATACTTTAAGAGAAGCATGTAACTTTTCCGCATGTTACACTGGGAAAGTATATTATAATAACTGTGAAGCTGTCTTGTCCTCACCACCCACACCATAGCTATCGATCACAATGTAAGACATTGAACACGCAGAGAAGAAAACTAACTATACCAAAGTAGGTAATGCAGTCGTCGAATTTAATTAAAAATAAAACTTTTTTTAAAAAAAAATATTACCTATGTGATTAACAATGAAATCCCAGGTAACAATAATAAAAGTAACAGAAATACTGAGTATAAATTACTTTTTTTCAAATCATTCAAATATAGTTAATGACTTTATTTAAAAGTCTTCAAGAAATGTCAGACCTTGGACGTTTCCAACAATGTTTTAGAAGGACACCAAGGCCAAGTATTGTTGAAGGCTATTCAGAATTCATGTGGTACAGTGTTTCACACTTGTTTGACGAGTACCTAATGATATGATTATACCTCTGGCCTTGGTTCACTGAATGACTGCTGTTCCCTTGAAATAGACGAGTTTTGTTACAAGGTAAGGTCCGATTAGTCACGAAATGAAAAACCCATGTGAAAATAAAATAAAAGAAATGTTTTAATTGAAACAGTTAGCTACGCCTTGTAGCAACATCTCCACATAGTCGCCGCTTCGACTTCGATATTTGTCAAAGCGTTGTACCAACTTTTAAATACTCTCGTTGTAGAAGACAGCCGGTCGTTCTTTCCGCAAATTCTCTCCGCTGCTCTAAAGCTCGTTGTGTGTGGCGAAATGCTGTCCACAAACGCAGTGGTTCATATAGATGGAAATAAAGTTCAGAGGGAGCTAATTATGGGCTGTCTTGTGCCTCATCGAAAATCTTCTTTGCCCAGAATTGTCATGAGGAAGGGAGTGCATGACAGTTGCGGAATTGAAAACAGCGACATGACGCAATCAACGGGCATACTAGAGACACTGGCTGGCACACCCGTGAAAAACTTCGTCTGATTTTCACGGTGGTTTCCATTCCGGCCGAGTTTGGAACTTACGTTCCTAATAACTTTCGTATTATGTTGTTTTTATTGTGGTCTTCAGTCCTGAGACTGGTTTGATGCAGCTCACCATGCTACTCTATCCTGTGTGAGCCACTTTATCTCCCAGTACTTACTGCAACCTACATCCTTCTGAATCTGCTTAGTGTATTCACCTCTTGGTCTCCCTCTATGATTTTTACCCACCACGCTGCCCTCCAATGCTAAATTTGTGATCCCTTGAGGCCTCAGAACATGCCCTACCAACCGGTCCCTTCTTCTTTCCAAGTTGTGCCACAAACTCCTCTTCTCCCCTATTCTATTCAATACCTCCTCATTAGTAACGTGATCCATCCATCTAATGTTCAGCATTCTTCTGTAGCACCACATTTCGAAAGCATCTATTCTCTTCTTGTCCAAACTACTTATCATCCATGTTTCACTTCCATACATGGCTACGCTCCACACACATACTTTCAGAAACGACTTCCTGACACTTTAATCTACACTTGATGTTAACAAATTCGTCTTCTTCAGAAACGCTTTCCTTCCCATTGCCAGTGTACATTTTATATCCTCTCTACTTCAACAATCATCAGTTATTTTGCTCCCCAAATAGCAAAACTCCTTTACTACATTAAGTGTCTCATTTCCTAATCTAATTCCCTTAGCATCACCCGACTTCATTCGACTACATTCCATGATCATCGTTTTGCTTTTGTTGATGTTCATCTTATACCCTCCTTTCAAGACACGGTCCATTCCGTTCAACTGATTTTCCAAGTCCTTTGCTCTCTATGACAGAATTACTATGTCATCGGCGAACCTCAAAGTTTTCATTTCTTCTACATGGATATTAATACCTACTCCGAATTTTTCTTTTGTTTCCTTCACTGCCTGCTCAATATACAGATTGAATAACATCGGGGAGAGTCTACTACCCTGTCTCACTCCCTTCCCCACCACTGCTTCACTTTCATACCCCTCGACTCTTGGAACTGCCATCAGGTTTCTGTACAAATTGTAAATAGCCTTTCGCTCCCTGTGTTTTACCGCTGCCACCTTTAGTATTTGAAAGAGAGTATACCAGTCAACATTGTCAAAAGCTTCCTCTAAGTCTACAAATGCTAGAAATGTAGGTTTGCCTTTCCTTAATCTTTCTTCTAACATAAGGCGTAAGGTCAGTATTGCCTCACGTGTTCCAACATTTCTACGGAATCCAAACTGTTTTTCACCAAGGTCGTCTTCTACCAGTTTTTCCATTCGTCTGTCAAGAATTCGCGTTAGTATTTTGCAACTGTGACTTATGTAACTGGTAGTTCAGTAATTTTCACATCTATCAACACCTGTTTTCTTTTGGATTTGAGAGCAGCTGGAGATTATTTGGAGAAACTGGATGAGAAGACACAACTTTTCAGGCATGTTCTGACCTCCACGTATTTTCTGTTTAATGTATAACGCTGTGAACAAACGATAGGAATCATAGTGGGCAGCCTACTCTTGCCTGTGGGATTGGAATTATTATATTCCTCTTGAAGCCAAGATAGATTATGTTATCCCTTGCAAATCTCATAAGTGATTACAGTACTTGAGGTCCATGCCAGCGGATGAGTCCTCTCTCATAAAGTAGAACCATACATGAACTTTGCGACTTAACACTGCATATGGTTGAGACGGGTCGTGTCTAAATTAACAATATATTTTTTTTTTGTCTAATGTGAATCGAGAACATCGACATATCACTGGCGATGGACAGCACATGTACTCAGTCATGTGCTACACGTGCTGACCATACTCGGAGGCTGGAGGACTGATCGTAGTGTAGCACTTGGGTGGGAGGAAGTGTGGGTGGGAGGGTTTGGGGGGGGGGGGCAGTAATTGGCAAACAGGAGGGGCGCTCACTGTGTACTGTGCGCTGTTTGCAGAGCGTCCCTCGGATGGCCAGTGAATTCTGGCGCGAGCCCATCAGCCGCTTGGCTTCACCAGACGGCAGACCACCACGAGGATCTCCCGCACCACGAAAGCGTACCTTAGCGAGGGAGGCGGCATGAAGAAATGTGCGCCGTTGGCCATTACAACTGTGGCATTGTGATGCAGGCTTACAACAAGGGTGAAATTGGCGTGGAGAGTACTGAATGCTCAAATACGCAAATTATTAATACTTCATTGCAATCGACGACACAAAGAAGGTAGTGCCGCGCTGTGGAGAGGGAGCTGAAAACAGGACAATTATCTGCGACTCTGGAGTGGTGTGGAGACCTGTGGATTCTTCATCAGGTGCTAAAAAGCCTGAAGAAGGAAGCCAATAAGCTACTAGTGATACGTTTTGTCAGTTAGATAACTCACCAGGTTACAGGCAAGATTTGGAATTAAAGTTTGTAGACAGATATAGAGTCACAAAAAGACCATGTGAGGCATTCTACTGAAAGACTACTATCACCTACTGCTCCATCACACAACGATGGCTCTCCAGTAGTCTCCCATATGGAGACTGCCTGACTGCCTGACGATTGACGATTACTGGGTCCTTCGTCACTGCAACCCTCAAGTATCTATCTAGTGACGTGTGCTCTTTGCGTCACGTCCCAGAGCCCACACCCTCGCGTTTCTTCGAGAAATTTCCATTGCCATTTCAAATAACGTGTAAGTGGTCCTGTGAGCCCGTTTACATCGCTCTTGCTCATCCCTGAATACTTGCTAATTTGCTGCTTCTGTCTATCCGGTGCTACATTTTAAACATTTTCACCAACTCCTTTATTCGCCACAGCACAACTAACGCCATGTTCCAGTATAAAACGAAAGATTATTCTGCTGGTTTTTCAATCAGAAATCGCATTTGAATGATAGCTGTTTGTGGAAAGATAGTACTATGCCTCGTATAATCCAGATGAAATAGGATGTCCAGGACACAATCTGTATCGTATACTGCAGCCGTACAGGACGACAGTTCTTCGTAAGGAAGCAGTCAAGTCCAGCCAGACACAGCAGATTGAGGCAGGTCCCGTCATTTATATTATATGTACGAATGAATTTCCGGAGCAGATCGGCGGAGAGATTGCTCACTATGCCGATGACGCCGGCGCTTACAAAAGTAGTTGCAGCGTGTTAAAAATACATTGAAACCTGCAACATCACGTGGACAAATTTTGTCCAGTGGTGTAATCGATGGAAGATCAAGACCAACCCAGCCAAGTGTAAGGCCATCTGTTTTACCCCAAAGCCAAGCTCCCTTATCGTCAACTCGCCATTCACGGCAGGGAATTGGTTTGGAGAAACATTATCACATACCTGGGCCTTCAAACTGATGGACACCTAATGTGGAACATGCATCGCACCATTGCAGCAAAGAAAGGCTTGCGCACTTTTCTACAGCTTGTGTCCCCTCCTGAAAGGTGACGGAATCGGCGTTCAATGCAAACACCTCCTCAGACGCCAGCTGATAGCTCTGATCATCTTGCATGGCCCGGAAGTATGGTCTATGGCGTCGGACACAGCACTAAAAGACTGCAGAGTCTCCAAAACAAAGTTTTCCTTGTCATCTCAGGAGCTGGTAGATACGCTCCCAACACACATGTAACAGACCTTTTAGGCCAACCCACCATCGGCACACTTATTCAGGATAAATCTACAGAATTTTGCGAAACAACACAAACTTCGCCCCACATTCTCATACAAAATTTAGGACACGAACTACCATAAGCTTCTCACAAACGCCAATAAATAGCCCTTAAGCGCAACGTTAGGGGCCAATAACACACATCCAGAACAAAGCACAAGTTTACACCCTGAAAACACGTACACATCTTCACGAAATCCCCTACAGCATTCGAAGTCAGAAAGGCAAAGCGCAGTGGTACTTCACGTACAACATAGCACAAGCATAGCCTTCATCTCCTCGTATAAGAAGAAAACACCTCTTCCAGCATGTGGCAGAATTCGATAGCAGCTGGACCGTGGCCTATAGAGACTTCAGTTCATCGTTCGCAATATTGTTGCTCGCATCCGGTGGGACCCCAGCATGCAAATATATAATCGATGGTTAACGAGAGCCATATATAAACCACGCAACATCTCGACGCAAACGAGCGACTAGCGTTGAGACGACAGCCATGTTAATTACTCTGGCATGCAACAATTCACAGTCACAATACATAGGTTGAGTCACGAAATTGGCCTGTTGGTAGCAAGACACCATCCTTGCGGAGACTGCGGCGACACATGCAACACCATGCAATCTCATCGTGGTGACAATGTTGTGGCTTCTCTCACTGCAGAAGCAAAGTGCAATGGAGCACCCATCAATAACAATAGACAGAGGAGTCACCACGCCGTCCTTTCAGACTAGTTATGCTTCTGCGTACACCATCACTATAAACCTAGCCATTTGTGGAGGCTCCGAGAAAACTTCTTACATTTGTGATCGTCACACGTGCCTACTACGTGACGTCATGGTATAGACCGAGACTGCGTCGACAAGAACACTGGCTGTTGCTCACATAGCCAATATTTTCGACAGTAAGTTTTACATTACTCATCTGTTAAAGGGTGCGATGACGTTGTTGACGTTATGTCATTAGCAACTTTACCCCACTAGTAGAGATGCCATCTCATCGGAACTCCCAAGGTGTATGTGACGCTAAAGTAAGTCATTTCCCATCGTTTATCATGTCATCTTTTTCCGACTTCCGCTGATGGTGTCCTGCACAAGTCCCATCCCCAGCCACTCTCCCAACGTTTTATTCCTTTGTTTCGTAAACAACTGATACACATACCAAGTTTGGCTGAAATTGCTCCACGAGCGCCTGAGTTTGTTTACAGTGTCAATTTCCTCACAAAAACTAGCAGCGGTGCGACGGGTCTTAGCCCTCTCTCCCCCTTCCCGTATACTGTGACTGTACTCGGTTTGGTTCAAAGCTCTCCGCGTATAACAAACTGCCTGTTGGCTTCTCTCTCGGGTTTTTCGACCGACGTTCATCTGATGATATTTCTGACTTTTTCCAGGACGACTGGCTGGAATTGTCAAAGTTTCACCCTCCACTGTTTGTGGTGGACTGGAGCCGTGGTTGCGGCGCCATACTACATGTACCTGGCGTGCCGACGTCCAACGGCTTCTACGCGGTCTTTTCCGGTGCTGTTCTCTTGTTACGTGCGACAGTCGTTCGCTGCAGCACGGGAAACCAGGATCCGTTTACCTTGAGGCTTTCTTCTTTCTTGTTAAAACTATTCTAGTGTTTCTGTATTTCTACGTCTTCTCTGAACAAGTGGGTGCAATAGTTCTTCTCTACAGCCAGAACTTCCGTGTCGGCGAACTTTACTACGTGGTCGCTCTCACACAGCGCGTGCTTTGCAACAGCCGATTTCTCCACCTGCCCAAACCTGCAACGTCGCTTATGTTCTGTGATTCTGGTGTTGACCGATCTTCAGTTCATTGCAACACAAACTTTTCCGCATGTGCATGATATGCGGTATACCCCCGACATTTCAAGTGGGTCCCTTTCTCCTTAACCGATCTCAGACACTCTTTGGTTTCTTTGTCGGTTTGTATATAGTCTTCACGCCGTGGTTGTGCAATATACTGTAAAAATACTGTCCGTCACTCTGGAAATGTCAAACTCGTCATTTCATTTTCTGATTTGTGCTTCTGCGAGTGTGTGGCTCTGTTATATTTCTAATACAACTTATGGAGTACCCACTGCTCCTCAGAACACTTTCCAAGTGTTGTCTGTCGCGTCAGACGTGCTGCGGCTCACATATTCGTCTTGCTCGCGTTATGAGATTGATAATAGTGCCTTTTTTTTGGCTCGGGTGGTGATTTGATAGTCTGCTCAGGTATCTGTCTGTGTGTGTCGGTTTTCGATACCCACTGTGTTCCAATTTTTCACCATCCCTTGTGACCAGCACGTCTATCTCCATGGTAAGTTTTATGTAGCCAAGGAAGTTGTTGAGGTAGCTTAGGAAGTCACCGAGCTGTTCATCACCACAACGAAGGTATCATCCATGTATCTGTACCACAGCTTAGGTTTACAAGGTGCCAAGTCAAGTGCCTGTGCTTCGAAATGTTCCATAAAGAAGTTGGCCACCTCTGGACGAAGAGGACTACCCATGGCGAAGCCTTCAAGTTGATTGTAGAAGTTGTCATTCCACATGGAATAGCTCGTGGTGAGACATGTTTTCGGGAAAATGGAACCCATGTGCTCCAGAGAGTCACTGAATAGCACTTTAGTACACAAAGAAAGAACACCAACGCTGACAAGGATGTCGTTTGGTGTGAGTTTTAGTTTCTTCAGCTTCTCAATGAAATGTCCTGAGTCTTTTATGTATGTGTCAGTCTTCCCATCGTACTGCTGGAGCGGAGAGGCCACGTGTTTTGCCAGTTTATACGTCGGTGAGCAAGGAGCGTTAACAATCTTCTTACGGATCTTAGGTAATCCATACAGCCGAGGTGGTAAGGTTTCTGTGCTGCTCAGGTCCCCTGTACGTCCGCCAGCAGAGAAGGCGTCTTGACTAACCGATTCATATTCCATGTGACACGCTGCGTCGTGTCTGTTCTTAGTTTTCGGTAATCTAATAGTTTTCGTCGAATCTAATAGGTCCCGGACCTTCAGTTAGTGATCTTCGGTCTGCATTACGATGGTCGCATTTCTCTTGTCGGCAAGCAGTAGCAATATACTGTTGTCGGCGTTAGGGTTCTTAATAGCTTGTACGTATTCTCTCTTCACGTTGCAAGCTGGTGGTTTTGCTCAGAGCAGTATCCTGAAGATCGTAGATTATGAGCAGAAGATCTTGAACCTAACAGATCCGACGGCACACCGAAAACTAAGCGCAGATCCGAGGCAGCGTGTCATACGCAATACGAATCAGTCAGTCAATCTTCTCTGCCGGTGGACGTACAGAGGATCCTGCACAACACAGAGTCAAAAAAGAGATATGATTAAGACGATCACAAAACGAGCAAGACGAATATGTGAGCCGCAGCACCTCTAACGAAAAATACGACACTTGGAGAGTGTTCTGAGGAGCAGTGGGTACTCCATAAGTTGTATTAGAAATATAACAGAGCCATACACTCGTAGGAGTAATGAAATGTCGGGTTTGACATTTCCAGAGTGACGGACAGTATCGACAGTATATTGCATGAACACGGCGTGAAGACTATATACAAACCGACAAAAAAACCAAAGAGTGTCTGAGATCGGTTAAGGAGAAAGGGACTCACTTGAAATGTCGGGGGTATACCGCATACCATGCACATACGGAAAAGTTTATGCAGGAATGAGCGGACGATCAATCAATACCAGAATCACAGAACATAAGCGACATTGGAGGTTTGCGCAGGTGGAGAAATCGGCTGTGGCAGAGCACTCGCTGTGTGAGACTGAACACGTAGTTAAGTTGTCCGACGTGGAAGTTCTGACTGTAGAGAAGAACTATTACACCCACTTGTTCAGAGAAGACGTAGAAATACACAAAAACGAACATAGTTTTAACAAGTAAGAAGAAAGCCCTAAGATATACGTATCCTGACTTTCCGTGCTGCAGCGAATGACCGTCGCAGGTAGCAATAGGAGAACCTGTAGCGTCCCCTTAGAAAAATTATTGAATTACTGTGCTGATAAATCTCTTACATTATTTGATTTTCAAACAGATGAGCAAAACTGAACGTACTCAAACATTCCGCTCTTTACCTATTCTGATCAAAACTAAACTGACACGCAATATTTTTAGCGCAACGCAATCTGACTTTCAATAATCCCTACAAAAGAATGGCCCTGACTAACATTAATACCTTTCACAAATCAATTACCTCACAAAAATCTTCGTTACTCAAGCTACTGCAATACAGCGAGCGCCACTACCGCCAGCTAAATAAAAGATTCAAACTACTGAAGGCACTAACTACTGATAGGCATAGTTAGCAAATGAAAGATTTTGATAGAGAAAAAAACAATGTTTTTACCTTAATATTGTTCAAAAGTCATATTACATATATCAGTTCATGACATCTACTCTTACGAATTTGCTGTCTCTGTTGGACACACGTCCAGATCGTCCGCTCTCAAAATTCCGCCATCTCTCTCCCCACATCCACCACTGCTGGCGGATCAACCCCAACTGCGCAACGCGATGCGCTGTTAACAGACCAACACTACAGTAGTGAATATTACAACAGTGCCACCCAGCCACAAACTGCACACAGCACAGCCAGTGATTTTCATACAGAGAGCTACGTGGCGTTACCAATATAAAAACCTAAACAGCCTACTTACAAACCGCACCGGAAATCATCGCGGAGATGCCCTTGGACGATGGTACGCCAGGTACATATATCTTGGGGCCGCGGGCACGGCTCCAGTCCAACACAAACAGTGGAGGGTGCTGGCGAAACGTCAGAAAAATCATGAGATGAAGGTCGGCCGAAGAACCCCAGACAGAAGCCAACAGGCAGTTTGTCAACAAGTGGCCACGAAAGCCTTAACAATTGTCCATGTATTCCAGAAATCAGAAAAATATTGAAACACTAAAACACAACACATTATCGCTCCTAATAAGATGTGGGAACGAGGCTGGCGTTCAAAACAGCTTCCCGTCGTGTCGGAATAGATAAATACAGGTCCTGGGTTGCGGCCGGCCGCGGTGGTCTCTCGGTTCTAAGTACGCAGTCCAGAACCGTGCGACTGCTACGGTCGCAGGTTCGAATCCTGCCTCGGGCATGGATGTGTATGATATCCTTAGGTTAGTTAGGTTTAAGTAGTTCTAAGTTCTAGGGGACTAATGACCACAGCAGTTGAGTTCCAAAGCGCTCAGAGCCATTTTGAACCTGGGTTGCGACCTTGTACAATACTCAACGTCAGGAAACTCATCAGATCAACGTCGGCCGAAAAACACAAAACAGAAGCTATCAGGCAGTTTGTCAACAAGTGGCCACGAAAGCCTTAACAGTTCTCTACGTATTCCAGAAATGTGCGAAATATGGAAACACTGCAACACAACACATTACCATGCCTAATACGTTGTAGGAACGAGGTTGACCTTCAAAACCCAGTCGTCTGGGAATAGATAAATACAGTTCCTGTTTTGCGACCTTGTCGAGTACTCATGGAGTCAATGGAATACCATGAGATGGCTTCCCAAATCGTCACCGAAGCCGCACAGTGTTTCACTATGGGACATAGACTCGGCCAGAAGTTGGAAGCAGTGTGCAAGCAGATTCATCCAAGCAAATGAGTTTCCGCCATCGTTCCATAGACCAGGTTATATGACTTCGGCACCAAATTTTCCTATTACTGGCATTTTCATCACTGATGAGTTGTTTTAGGATTCCAGTTCGTCCTGGAATTCCCAGAAAATGAGCCCCCTTCATCTTGGTTTGGTGGGGACAGGATTCATGCTTGAGACATTCATTTCTACAGTGACTCTAGCTCCGTCGTCCGCCTATTTTACGTCAGTGACCATCCGCTACAGTCAGTCAACACACACTTGCATCCGCGTTGTGACTTAGCACATGATGTTTTCTCACTGCCCCTGCGTGCAGTATAAATGTTCGATGCGTTGCCCCTTGAAACACCGAACACCATATAGCCCCTATGGGGATGCAGGAGGTTTTGGCGGAGCTACAGCGGACGAACGGACAAACCAAGGTTACATTTATTATTTCGTCGTAAACAAATGCCCTTCTACACACACATATCTTCGTAACTACATCGTGAAATTCCAAAACAAATGGACGGGGATGGAAAGTTACTATACCACAAAGCACCAATGGGGCTGCAAAATTCGGTTGCAAGTTTTTGGCTGCATACACAAACACACAACACTTGCTTTTCTTGCATATACTGATTTTTCTAATACGCCTTATTGTATTGTAAGATTGTAATACTACAAGTTTTAAGTTGTCTTACAATGATACCTGTAAATACTAGCCTAAAACATTATACAATTCATGTGGCCGCGTTAGCTGTCTTACTTTTCTGATACAAAATTAAAATGCTTCGGGTCTTAATAGTTTAGTATCGCTTGTATATGAACCTACACGAACCTTTGTTTCTGGATACAAGTGAGAGTCAAACGAAAATCTTAAATAATTTTACTAATCTTTTACGCCGGCCGGGGTGACCGAGCGGTTCTAGGCGCTACAGTCTGGAACCGCGTGACCGGTACGGTCGCAGGTTCGAATCCTGCCTAGTACATGGATGTTTGTGATGTCCTTAGGTTAGTTAGGTTTAAGTAGTTGTAAGTTCTAGGGGACTGATGACCTCAGAAGTTAAGTCCCATAGTGCTCAGAGCCATTTGAACCATTTTTTTGAAACGTCGCTACGCATCGACCAATTTACTCCGCTGATACACCGAGAAGGGTTCGGCAGTACAGGGATTTTACTCCACTGGGATATCTTTCAAGCGTGCTTTCTTAACAGATGTCTTATTGCGCCTCACTATGAATACACAGTGCTACGTAACATACTTTAAAGAATATTATACAAGACTAAAACATGAGTGAGTTCTAAAATAATAATCAAGGTTACTACGACTAAGAAATGAGCATGCTGAAGCAGTACATGATTCTTTTTCCCTTTGCTTATTAATTTCATTCGAGATAACACGTTACACTTTATATTTTATCATTATAATAATACTATTAAGTGATATAGTCTAGCTATGTAGTCTAATCGCATCGGTTTGCTCAAAGGCTGACGAGAGAAGAACTACAGAGGAACAATAAAAAAATGAAAGTCACACAAGACGTTTGATGGACGAATTTAAGCGAAATTGCGTTTGTATTATCTTTTACTGTATCTGCTAATTACTAGAGTGCCCGATGTAAATACTAGATGTATGTAATCAAAACACTACATAGCTCCTAACAACTAGCTGTAATTTACTTTAACCAGTTAGGGGGTTCTTCAAAATAAGTATCATATCTAGCCGCGAATTTGTCATAGTGGACACAGTTTCTCTTACACTTTACCTTTGTCTGCACCTTTTTCTATTCTTCTGCACACCCCCTTCACCGCACATTTATTAACGGAACTGTAAGTCGGTTTTCCAATACGTTTCTTCTTGTGCGAAATGACATCTACAACGGTTCATTTTCCAGTCATTTCATATTGAGAATGCAAATACACAAAATGTGTTCTTGTTTCCCCAGCTTCCATTCAGACTGTGTAATCAGCTGCCTTACAATTTTCTTGATTACATCTAAGTTTATACTTGCTGTGCACGTATCTATTCATATTTAATACAGAGTAATATAGCGTCTCCCCAAGCTCAGCGCAATACCTTTATTTCCCCAGCGTCCTATTTCTGTCCTGACGCTTCTTCGGTGGCCAAGAATTGAGTGTCTTGGTTCAGTGCGGGCCTAACTGCCATTTTATGTATTATATCACTCGTTGGGGCGGTGCCAGTATACTATGTCTCCACAGCTTACAAGTTCGTACTATGTGTTCAGCCTGTCCAACTGTGCGTCAATGCTAAGGTAATTGTCGAAGCACTTCGCGTAAATGGGAATACATAACAGGTACCTGGTAAGACTCACACCATCGAAATTCCGAAAATCACCAATATCTTTATTGTTACAAAGCGCAGACCTGTTTAATATTAAGACCCCCCTTTATGACTTTTGAACCTTATGTTCGGGATGGAAGTATAAACTGTGTGGTGAACGAAAACCTAGTTGATGTGACTACGCCACTTGCAAGTCGACAGCACCAAGGAGCTGGATATGGAATGCTGCGTATGAGTTCTTTGAACTGGCACACGACAACGCCATTTATACTGTACCACGGGCTGGGATCAGACGCTATTTAAAAAGTTTTTACCTTATATTATCTTCTCCCTAGGCTGCGACAGCGAACTGCTTTTTCCAGGCGGACAACACCAGCGAAAACCTACGTCTTACTAGGTATCATCAGCAGTTCCTTTTTTCCAATATCCATGTATAATATTGTGGTAACCGTACTTCGGCTCTATTGTCCTATAAGAAGCAATGCAAAATATAGCTACCAAGTCCAGATGGTACAGTTATTTCTAGGAAGACAGTACAGTTCAACGTTTATTGGGCTGCCGTGGTTAGTGCTAAGATTATCATCATAAGGAGAAAATTGCGCCGGTCGGAGTGGCGGAGCGGCTCTAGGCGCTACAGTCTGGAATCGCGCGAGCGCTACGGTCGCAGGTTCGAATCCTGCCTCGGGCATGGATGTGTGATGTCCTAGGTTAGTTAGGTTTAAGTAGTTCTAAGTCTTCTGTGCCCGTGGTCTAGGGGTACCGTCTTTGATTCATAATTAAAACGTCTTCGGTCCCGGGTTCGATCCCCACCACCGCTGCATAAATTTTGATACATAATCAGCATTGGCGGCCGAAGACTTCCGGCGTAAGAAGTCAGCCAACGGCCTTGTCAAAGAGGGCGGAGGAGCGGATAGAGGTTCAGGGCACTCTCTTGTCCTAGGGGTGGGAAATTGCCCCTAAAGGCGGAAGAATCAGCAATGATCAACGACATGAGGATGCAGAAGGCAATGGAAACCACTGCATTAAAGACACGTAACATGTATCCACAGGACGTGTGGCCTGTAGTTGAAGAAGTGTCATTGGCAAAAGATTCCGGAATAGTCCCCCATTCGGATCTCCGGGAGGGGACTGCCAAAGGGGAGGTTACCATGAGAAAAAGATTGACTAATCAACGAAAGGATAACGTTCTACGAGTCGGGGCGTGGAATGTCAGAAGCTTTAACGTGTTAGGGAAACTAGAAAATCTGAAAAGGGAAATGCAAAGGCTCAATCTAGATATAGTAGGGGTCAGTGAAGTGAAGTGGAAGGAAGGCAAGGATTTCTGGTCAGATGAGTATGGGGGAATATCAACAGCAGCAGAAAATGGTATAATAGGTGTAGGATTCGTTATGAATATGAAGGTAGGGCAGAGGGTGTGTTACTGTGAACAGTTCAGTGATCGGGTTGTTCTAATCAGAATCGACAGCAGACCAACGCCGACAACGATAGTTCGGGTATACATGACGACGTCGCAAGCTGAAAATGAACAGATAGAGAAAGTGTATGAGGATATTGAAAGGGCGACTGGAATGCAGTTGTAGGGGAAGGAGTAGAAGAAAAGGTTACAGGAGAATATGGGCTTGGGACAAGGAATGAAAGAGGAGAAAGACTAATTGAGTTCTGTAACAAGTTTCAGCTAGTAATAGCGACTACCCTGTTCAAGAATCACAAGAGGAGGAGGTGTGCTTGGAAAAGGCCGGGAGATACGGGAAGATTTCAGTTAGATTACATCGTGGTCAGACAGAGATTCCGAAATCAGATATTGGATTGTAAGGCGTACCCAGGAGCAGATATAGACTCAGATCACAATATAGTAGTGATGAAGAGTAGGCTGAAGTTCAAGACATTAGTCTGGGATACGGATGTTCTAAGGAATGACGGGTTATGTTTGATGTTCTCTAACTCTATAGATACAGCAATAAGGAATAGCGCAGTAGGCAGTACAGTTGAAGAGGAATGGACATCTCTAAAAAGGGCCATCACAGACGTTGGTAAGGAAAACATAGGTACAAAGAAGGTAGCTGCGAAGAAACCATGGGTAACAGAAGAAATACTTCAGTTGATTGATGAAAGGAAGAAGTACAAACATGTTCCGGGAAAATCAGGAATACAGAAATACAAGTCGCTGAGGAATGAAATAAATAGGAAGTGCAGGGAAGCTAAGACGAAATGGCTGCAGGAAAAATGTGAAGACATCGAAAAGATATGTTTGTCGGAAGGACAGACTGAGCATACAGGAAAGTCAAAACAACCTCTGGTGACATTAAAAGCAACGGTGGTAACATTAAGAGTGCAACGGGAATTCCACTGTTAAATGCAGAGGAGAGAGCAGATAGGTGGAAAGAATACATTGAAAGCCTCTATGAAGGTGAAGATTTGTCTGATGTGATAGAAGAAGAAACAGGAGTCGATTTAGAAGAGATAGGGGATCCAGTATTAGAATCGGAATTTAAAAGACCTTTGGAGGACTTACGGTCAAATAAGGCAGAAGGGATAGATAACATTCCATCAGAATTTCTAAAATCATTAGGGGAAGTGACAACAAAACGACTATTCACGCTGGTGTGTAGAATATATGAGTCCGTGCGACATACCATCTGACTTTCGGAAAAGCATCATCCACACAATTCCGAAGACGGCAAGAGCTGTCAAGTGCGAGAATTATCGCACAATCAGCTTAACAGCTCATGCATCGAAGCTGCTTACAAGAATAATATACAGAAGAATGGAAAAGAAAATTGAGAATGCGCTAGGTGACGACCAGTTTGGCTTTAGGAAAAGTATAGGTGCGGAGAGAGGCAATTCTGACGTTACGGCTAATAATGGAAGCAAGGCTAAAGAAAAATCAAGACACGTTCATAGGATTTGTAGACTTGGAAAAAGCGTTCGACAATATAAAATGGTGCAAGCTGTTCGAGATACTGCAAAAGGTAGGGGTAAGCTATAGGGAGAGGATGGTCATATACAATATGGACAACAACCAACAGGGAATAATAAGAGTGGACGACCAAGAACGAAGTGCTCGGATTAATAAGGGTGTAAGACAAGGCTGTAGCCTTTCGCCCCTACTCTTCAATCTGTACATCGAAGAAGAAATTATGGAAATGAAAGAAAGGTTCAGGAGTGGAATTAAAATACAAGGTGAAAGGATATCAATGATACGATTCGCTGATGACATTGCTATCCTGAGTGAAAGTGAAGAAGAATTAAACGATCTGCTGAACGGAATGAACAGTCTAATGAGTACACAGTATGGTTTGAGAGTAAATCGGAGAAAGACGAAGGTAATGAGAAGTAGTAGAAACGAGAACAGCGAGAAACTTAACATCAGGTTCGTTGGTCACGACGTCAATGAAGTTAAGGAATTCTGCTACCTAGGCAGTAAAATAACCAATGACGGACGGAGCAAGGATGACATCAAAAGCAGACTCGCTATGGCAAAAAAGGCATTTCTGGCCAAGAGAAAACTACTAATATCAAATACCGGCCTTAATTTGAGGAAGAAATTTCTGAGGATGTACTTCTGGAGTACAGCATTGTATGGAAGTGAAACATGGACTGTGGGAAAACCGGAACAGAAGATAATCGAAGCATTTGAGATGTGGTGCTATAGACAAATGTTGAAAATTAGGTGGACTGATAAGGTAAGGAATGAGGAGGTTCTACGCAGAATCGGAGAGGAAAGGAATATGTGGAAAACACTGATAAGGAGAAGGGACAGGATGATAGGAAATCTGCTAAGACATGAAGGAATGACTTCCATGGTACTAGAGGGAGCTGTAGAGGGCTAAAACTGTAGAGAAAGATAGAGATTAGAATACGTCAAGCAAATAATTGAGGACGTAAGTTGCAAGTGCTACTCTGAGATGAAGAGTTTGGCACAGGAAAGGAATTCGTGGCGGGCCGCATCAAACCAGTCAGTAGATTGATGACCAAAAAAAAAAAAAAAAATTAAAAAAAAAATGAAAACAATGTGAGAAACCACGCTTGAACATAAATGCGATGCTAGCCAAGTCTTCAGACTGCGCTCTTGTATTTGACCATGAATGATATCTGTACAGTGTCCTTAATACGCTACAAGAATCAGTTGTGGCCAGAACAGTGTTCTATGTGATTATGAGCGGATTATGAAGGAATAAGTGAATTCAAACTTGGGCGAATAAGTGGTTCTCGTATGGTGGATGATGCCGTAACCGAGAATTATTTCCTTAACTTGGCTACAAGTCTGTGCTAGGTGGTACAGCTATTTCTCAGCAGACAGTACAGTGTTTGACACTTACCCCGCCGTTGTGATTGCGAAGCTTAAGAAGCCTAAATTACTGTGGTTTCGTTCATACCTGACGTCTCGCCAGTAGTGCGTCATGTCCGGCACCTTAAAGTCACAATGGAGCAGGTAGTATCTAACATCACCCATGGTTCTGTGTTAGGTCCTATACTCCTCTCATTTTGTGTCAATGGAATGACAGTAAACATGAAGACAGCCATAGAAATCTCAATGCAAACCTGTGTACACTATCAAAATGGGCGCAGGATATGCTCAGCCGATCCTAAACCGAAATGGTAATATTTGGTTATTCTTGGCTCATTATACCGAAATGTTGGAAATCTCTACCATCTTGAATCCCAAATAGGACAAATATCAACTTCTCTCCTTCAGCAAACAGTCTGGGAGTAGTAATAGATAATAAATATAAATTGGACTGAGCATGTAACTCTACTGTGCAAGAAGCCATCGGCATCTCTCCAAGTTCTCCAGACATATAAAAAGTTCTTCCTTCTTTACCAGAAGAAGAAGCTTTTACGAAAACTTATAGTTCCAGTTATTGATTACAGCAATGTTCTGCTTCAAGGCCTTTGTTAGGTAAGAGCACTGCTCCTGGAACTGGTTTTATCTGGCTGTGTTGATAATATCTGTGATGTTTGGCTTTTTGATCATATTGCACCTCATATACACAGCTATTCTGGCTGCGTGCAGACAAGCGCAGAAATTTCTATACCCTCTCTCTTCTCTACTGCTTTATTTATGTACACTGTCCCTCACGTCTCTCCTCTACCTTAATGCTCTTGTCGGAACAACAGAACAACATGGCGGGAACACCCGTTTCCATCGGACCAAAATCCCTTCTGCCCCACTCCATCGTTAAGCCACTTTCTCGAAGCCCTTTTCAATAACAGGAACCAGACTCTGCAATAAACTCCGGCATTATATTAGAGAACTGAGTAACATCTTCAGCTTCAGAAGACAGTTAACGACATATGTACCAAAACAAAAATACTGATCCCCGCCGTCTCTGTACGCATTCGTTACCCTTGTACATCTCGTCGTCGGCCGTGCGGTTCTAGGCACTGAAGTCCGGAACCACGGGACTGCTACGTTCGCAGGTTCGAATCTTGCCTCGGGCATGGATGTGTGTGATGTCCTTAGGTTAGTTAGGTTTAAGTAGTTCTAAGTTCTAGTGGACTGATGACCTAAGATGTTAAGTCCCATAGTGCTCAGAGCCATTTGAACCCTTGTACATCCGTCTTTCCAACCAGGCCTTCGTCAATCCGCAGTGTTCTTAAATGTCCATTCCTCAGAGCTCGGTATATTACTGTTTTCTAACCTCTAAATTCTCTTTATATGTACCAGTAACGTTACTGTTATTATTGTTATTATTATTTTCGTTATTATTATTAATAATAATATTAATATTTTCAGTGTTATAGACAGCAGCATTAGCAGTGCGAGCACTGCCAATGTTAACTTTATTAAATCACCGGCAGCATTATTTAATCATATTGTCACTAAAGACACTCACATCAGTTTAACGCATTACTGACCACTGTCCCTTTTTTGGGACGCGTATATTTTACTTATTTCTACGTAAGAAATGGAGATTTTAGCCTTTATTGTTGCACCTGTAGGTTCAACTAACTGCTACAAAGCCTGTAAATGTAAAATAAAGACCTTTTTCCTGGACGACAATGAACACTGATTTAGTTGTCCGGGCGTGTTTGTTATGATCATATGGATATCCGTGTAAGATTAAGTATACTTCAGATTTTTTCAAGTAAGTGCAACATCGATATATCTTATGAGTCCCAATAATGGAACAATGGCATGTTTCACCATCATTTATTGTTGATGTGCCCTTTTCATGTATACACGTATTGTACAGAGAAGAATTGCATTTTACGTTCTTTATATCTGCTTTTTTTTCATATTGTATTGAATTTGACGATTCCAACAGGATAAAAACATGCCGCGTGGACTTACACTTGAAGAAATTCCATCAGAACTAGAGAACCATCAAGAGAGTGACAATGAAGATGATGACGTAGAATTGGCGATTATTCCACCCGATGCAGATGTAATAACAGATGAAGAAGACATTGAGGAAAATGTACTGAACAATGAGTGTGTTGTACAAGACGTAGGCTGTACTTTAGAGCTCATAACCAGCCGAGATAAACCTAATGCTACAGTTGTACCTCCAGAAGACAAAAAAAGGAAAGCGTTAGGAGATGGAGAAGAAAGGGGTACGTTATCTACAAAAAAAATATAAATGTAAGTGGTATAAATGTTAACCAACGTGCACAAACACTAGTGAACCAGGGAAGAGCAATGAACATTATGTTGCGGAATGTCTATCAAATAAGACAGTGCCCTAGGTGTTAGAAGATTTTTTTCTGAGAAACTAATGGATATAATTATTGGACAAAGCGGAATCTATGCTTGCCAACATAACAAAATAAATTTTATGCTAACCAAAGTAGAACTAAAATCATTCATTGGCATACTACTTCTGAGTGGTTGTCATAAGCTTCCCCGTGAGAATATGTACTGGGAACAGGCTCCTAATGTCGGTGTTCCTTTAGTCTTCAACTCCATGTCAAGAAATAGGTTACGGGAAATAAAGAGATTCATTCATCTCAATGACAACTCGAAAATAGACAGAAACGACAAGATGTGCAAACTGAGGCTGTACTTTGAAATGATGAAAAAGGAATTTGGCGTATTTCATTTAGAACTCTCAATTGATGAAATGATGGTACGTTATTATGGCAAACATTCAGCTAAAATATTTATGAGGAGAAAGCCTTACAAATTTGGATATAAAATTTTGTGTCTTACAAGTTCCAATGGCTTTCTTTATAATTTTTCGCCATACTGTGGCAAGACTGACAACAAACAGGAGCCTTTAGGTGCAAAGGTAATAAATGAACTATCCAGTATGATTCCAGAATAAGAGTATCCCAATTATAAGCTTTTCTCTGACAACTTTTTCACCAGTGTTGGCACACTGATCACAAGCTACAGAACAATGAGATTCGAACTAATGCATGTCCTTTGATTGACTCGAAAAGAATGGCAAAAGAAAAGGAACGAGGATTCTATGACTACATGTTTGCCAAAGAGAACGGAGTCCTGGTTGTGAAATGGAGTGACAACAAACCAGTATGTGTAGCGACAAATTACAGTACTATTTCTCCTCTGAGTTCCACTAAAAGATACTCACGGGCAAATAAAAAGGAAATATCTGTTACAATGCCACATCTAATTGAAGAATACAATGCCCATATGGGTGAAGTAGATCTACTGGACTAGCAGATATCGCTTTATGGGACTGTGTAAGGTGATAAGATGATAAACATTTGCGTAGTATAAGCATGGCGTGCATACCAAACTGCTAACTCTAATGGATGTCCGACGGAGAATAGTGATGTTTTACCTATGAAAGAAAACAGGATCAGTACCAAAACGCAGAGCACCACAAGGAAGCAAACTGATGGGAGGACGGGTGAGCACAGATGTACGACTAGACCCAGGAAATCATTTCATTGTGCCAAGTAAAACACAGAAGAGATGTGCTTACTGCAAGAAAAAAACAACAAAAATTAGTGATAGGTGCAATGTTGGTGTACACGACAAGTGTTTTGCTTCATTTCATACTGAATAGACATTCAATAACATTAAAAGATTCTTGATTTATTGTTTGTGTTGTTTCTTACAATATTATGCATGGAGAATAAGGTTGTGAATTTGGATAGCGCATTTGGCCTATGTCCCAAAAATGGGACGGTCTGTAGTTTTTGTTCTACTAAACTGAAAATTTTCAAAACAACTTTTTATTCAGTTAATCACTCAATATAACGTATTTATGTATAAAAGTTTGCAAAAAATGATCCGATAGAGTTTTGGCCAGTAATGGGTTAATACTCTTTGTCATATTAAGATTGTTATTACTTAGGTAACTATGATATAAAAATGTTACTGTAAGTGTGAAAACATGGTTCGACGTAAGAGAGGGCCTGACAGCCCTAATCACATCAGGTTAAATAATTAAATATCTACACCTACATCTACATCCATACTCCGCAAGCCACCTGGAGGTGTGTGGCGGAGGGTACCCTGAGTACCTCTATTGGACTGGAATAGAAGGGAGAACCCTTCTATTCCAGTCTCGTATTGTTCGTGGAAAGAAGGATTGTCGGTATGCTTCTGTGTGGGCTCTAATCTCTATCTAATCTCTAAAAATAAGTAGATAAATATCAGGTATATAATTTTGATTCCGAAAATGTTGGTAACTAATGAGATACGTGTTCGTCTACAGTAGTTGGAAACGGAATAAGATTCTAAGTACGACCAGTTGCTCGTAAATGGTTAGACAGACAGTTTATAAGTAAACAGGCTTCACACAATGTCGACACATTTGCCCAGAGAGGTTCTATACCTTTGATGATATTTACAGATTATCGTTTACTTAGCTCTCTCAGTTGCACAGTTATGTTTAAGAAATGACTAGTTTCGATCAATGCTGAGCATCTTCAGACATATGTAGTTGCTTAAGCAACACACCGTATCCATATGGAAGCATACATGAAAAAACTTGCAACCTCCCCCTCACTTATCGACCTTCATGACAGTCAAAAGTTAAACCGCGTGCACCTAATGGAAATTTGAGAAAAGCAGTCGTCACTTAAGTTAATTTGGCGGTAAAGAAGGAGGAAAGGGTTACATCTAAAGGAAAGGAATACTGCAAATGAAATTGGTGGAAATTACTTTTGAGAAGTGGGTAAAATTAGTAAAGAAAGTAAATATGCGTTCGTTACGTTAACAATTAATTGGCGTTAATTAGATATTTGAGATTTGGGGAAAATTACGGACGCCAGTCCTATGGACAGCTACTATAATAACTGAAAATGAAAGATTAATGCACATATAATTAGCACTAAAATCGTGGCAACTGAAGGTTGACACGTGTTGTGTGAAAACTGAATGTTTGTCAGAAGTAATAAATTTATCTACACTCTGACTTAATTTAGCGAAAGAATTAATAAAATCGGAAAATTGAAAGTTAATTTAGTTACTGAAATTAATAGTGAACTTTGTTTCTGAAGCACTACGAAATTCAATAAAATAAGGATAGTCTTGGGATACCTCAACAATCATTTCTAAAGATACTTGAATCCACGCATTTTAGAAATAAGAGATTTAACTTTGAACTTGAATTAAATGATTCTGAACAATTAACAATAATAAAATTTAGTACGTAACAAGCTGAGCTTTAGTTACAGGTAAGCTAAAATATGGTAACAAAACCCGCACTCTTAATTTGTGCTTTAAACATTGTAGCGAGCTATTAATACTTTAACTGAACTTTGATATTAAAGCAGTGAAATGGAATGATATTACTTAAATGCTGGCGTTTGAATTTCAACGACACTCGGGTTCATTCCGGAAAAGGAAGAGACCCTGCTTGGTAATGCAATTGGGACAATGAGCAACAAATGTTCATACTACGTTGCTCTAATTTTGTGAAGCAAATTGAACAGTTTGAAAAGCCGAGGTCTGCCATACAGCTCTAAAACTTAACATGCTTCCAGTCTTCCTTGTTGGTTGATTGAAGGTTTGAAGTCGTCGATCGAGGAGGTGGCGACAGTGACTCATTATCGGCGGTCGCTGTTGCAGAAGCTGGATGTTGGCGCGCCTTCTTCTCGACACCGTCACTAGGCGAAACGGGCTCTTGATGTGCGGCAGCTAATGCTTCCCGTCCGCGACACCGTGTCAGAAACTATCATAGCAAGTCGAGCGCAATTACATGCTGCCAAACCCCGAAAGCGCGGCAACTCGCGTGAGTGTCACACAGCACACCTGCTCCACCGTTCTACTCTCGCCTGACTCTGCTCTGCCTGCGCTCCACGCGGCAGAGTTAACACGGCCAAAGATCCTAAACACTTTGGTTCTCCACACGATCTATCGATGTAGTCGTTCGATAGCATAGTTTTCTCTAGGCAAGACCCAGCGTAAAAATACAAATAATATTTACAAAACAAACCAATTATACATCGACATATATCAATTACAATATATAATGACCCAGAAATGCCATACCTTCAGGTAACAAAATAAGGAAAAAATTTATAGTACAATAGATGGAAAGAGGAGGATATGCATTTGCGGCGTTACAAACTGTTCACACAACTACGTACATCTGAAGATGATCGACATTGATCGAAGCCAGTCACATCATAAAAATAAGTGTGCAACTGGGACATCAGAATAAACTGAAAATTTTAAACAGCTTACTAAAACCAAATGACACATACTATTATTTTAAAAGTAAAAAGACTGCACAAACGGGTATTTGTCGTTTAAGTCTTACAATGCACCCTGCTACATGAGCAAATTTAGAGAGTTTGTTCACTCAACTGCACACCATCTCTTAAGCGACTTTTAGTGCAAACTTTGGTTCTAGATAGCAACAGAATAACATCCGATTTACAAACGATTAATTGAACGTTTTATTATTCTACGAGCTCTACCGTTTGCAACAGGGTACTTCGAGCGGAGTTTTACTGATGTGAATAATACCACAATACAAGCGTCCCAAATTGAACTGCGTCAGTTAAATAAAATAATCGCTTCATAATATCGACATTCCAGTCAAGAAAAAAACGCAAAATATTTACGGCATCTGGGCGAAGCTCACTCCTTTGATCAAACGCAGTTGATAGAAATTTTAATTTAATCGAGTTTTCGTTTGTCTCGCATTTTTTTATTAATCTGTCACAGGCAACATTCAAATCCACTGTTTTCTCCAGCAGGGCGATGGTGAAACGCAGGACGGGGGTTTAATTAATGAAACTGAAGCCCCTGATCGTCGTCTGCTTTGAATGGAAAACGTATCGACAGGACATCAAGTCTCGCGCACACGGCCTCGACGCAATGTTCTCAGTCACTGCTGATTAGCGCTCTCTCTAATGAATTAGTTTTTTGGTGAGCACTCGTTCTTTTTTATGTATAGCGGTTGTATCATCGCGACAGTTTTCGTTGGCTTGGTTGTCAATCTTCTGGCTGCTTCACACCTGTCTTTCGTTTTCCTGCTTGGTTCAATGTAGACTGGTTGGTTTCTCTGTCTACAATAAACTCATTCCGTAATTCCAATGTTTATTATCTGCTGCATGAAATATAGCAGTATAAGCTAGTTACGAATGAAATTAATAGTAACTACAGGGAAGGTGAAGCGAAACAGCTGCAGGAAGAAGGAGAAGAAGTCGAAAAGGAAATGAGTGTTGGAAGGGCCGATTCAATATGCAGAACAGCAGAAATAAATTCAAGCGAAGCCACCTTTTCACATGTGACACCCATGCAGGAGTTCTCATGCGATGTCTAAGAACAAATAAAGATCACGTGTTTAATGAAATTAAAATTCATGTTCCTACGGAATATTGATTCCCTCATTACAATTAACGCTCTGCTGTATTTAATTTTATATAAAAAACTATTTGTATAACGTAACATGTGCATATCCCAATCAAAGAAAAATCGGGGAGTAAAGAAAACTATAATAGCCAGATTCCTTTATACTGCATAATGGTACACGAAAATCTGGTCAATGATGCGATCATTATGAGGAAACGTTGTAATTTCTGCGAAAGGGCGACAACCGCTACAGTCCGCGAAACAGTAAACGACTCCTTTTTCCTGAAAAAGGCGCCTGGCGTCGTTTGGGGCCTAGGAATGATGGGAAACCTCTGAGGAACGAAGGTATTACCTGCTTTCTACATTGACAGAAAAAAATAGTTAATGTATGGTAATGAAATTTCGGGCATATGTTACTCTATGTAACACTTTCAAGTGATTAACATAGCAAAATGACAAGCTAATGTAAGTGCAAGATGAAATCCTTCTTACCAATGGAGCATGGAGGTTTTATGTCTAAAAGAAATTGCTGTGATGAAGTCCTTGCCCTCACAACCTATATCGAAAAGGGCTATCAGGATACGAAGAAAACTGGCGTTGTCCTGTTGGATCTAAACTCAGCATATGATACAGTGTGGAGGGATGGCCTACTTCACAAACGGGTAGAAAAAATTCAGAGGACGCAGACCTACAGACTTATGAAGAACATTTTAACTGGAATAAAAATTAGAGTAACTCTTAATGGAAAAACCAGCAGATACATAGCCATCAACAACGGACTCCCATAGGGCTCGGTACTGGACCCCTTATTGTTTAACTTTTACACTGCGGATATCCGAGAAACAACGTCTCGTAAGTTTAAATACGCGGACGATATGGTAAGAGCTTATCAAAGCAAATCTTTTGAAAAAATAGAGCTGAAGTTGAACGAAGATATAAACCTGGTGCACCTATACTACACGAAATGGCATCTACAACATAATCCAGACAAGGCGGTACGTGTAAACATGCATCTTATTAACAGAGAAGCCAAGATAAACCTGAATATATGCATGAATAATCGGACCATTAAAGATGAAGACAGTCCTCCGTACCTTGGAGTAAATCTCGACCGGTCCCTAACGTACAGGGCCCATCTGGAGGATAAAAAACAAAACCTGAAATCTAGAAATCCCATTCTTGCCACCTGGGGATGTGATCCAAATACCTCGAGAACTTCAGCCTTGGCACTAGTATACAGCGTGACCGAGTACTGTGCATCTGTATAGGCCACAAGAGTGCATATATCAAAAACTTATGTCCAGCTAAGAGAAACAATGAGAATAATATCGAAAACCTACACCTATAGATTGGTTACCCGTACTGTCTAACATAGCACCTCCAGAAGACATCAGCTACTATCAACAGAATATAGTTAAATACTAGCAAACCCATATCTTCCCATACACCAGGGCCTGACCCCAAAGAAAAGCCGCCTGAAATCAGAGTCATCTTTATGGGAAAAAGATGAAGAGGTGTTTCCCTGCGACCCAGAAAATGAGTGGAAAATGTATGGAGTAGAAGCACAGCAAAGAACAGAAAACAGATTTTCTGACCCGAGCATACCAATGGAAGGCTTTAAGCTTCCCAGAAGAGTGTGGACTACGCTGTAACGTGTGAGGACGGGTGTCGGAAGATGCATGGAAATGAAGACAACATGGGGCCTCGCGAACGACCCTCAATGCGAATGTGGGCTCAACCATTCAATGGCCCACTTGATTGAGTGTACTGTGCACGGTTTTAATGGTAAACTGGAGGATATACATAACGTCACGGACAATGCCATGGAATGGATAAAAAATAAGTCATATTGTATAAAATCTTGTATTTTTTATTATGACATTAAGTACTGATGAATGTGTCATTCTAATGGTGTAATCTTTCCCCCATGAACCATGGACCTTGCCGTTGTTGGGGAGGCTTGCGTGCCTCAGCGGTAGCAGTGCCGTATGTGCAACCACAACGGAGGGGTATCTGTTGAGAGGCCAGAGAAACGTATGGTTCCTGAAGAGGGGTAGCAGCCTTTTCAGTAGTTGCAGGGGCAACAGTCTGGATGATTGACTGATCTGGCCTTGCAACATTAACCAAAACGGCGTTGCTGTGCTGGTACTGCGAACGGCTGAAAGCAAGGGGAAACTACGGCCGTAATTTTTCTCGAGGGCATGCAGCTTTACTGTATGATTAAATGATGGTGGCGTCCTCTTGGGTAAAATATTCCGGAGGTAAAATAGTCCCCCATTCGGATCTCTGGGCGGGGACTACTCAAGAGGATGTCGTTATCAGGAGAAAGAAAACTGGCGTTCTACGGATCGGAGCGTGGAATGTCAGATCCCTTAATCGGGCAGGTAGGTTAGAAAATATAAAAAGGGAAATGGATAGGTTAAAGTTAGATATAGTAGGAATTAGTGAAGTTCGGTGGCAGGAGGAACAAGACTCCTCGTTAGGTGACTACAGGGTTATAAACACAAAATCAAATAGGGGTGATGCAGGAGTAGGTTTAATAATGAATAGGAAAATAGGAATGCGGGTAAGCTACTACAAACAGCGTAGTGAACGCATTATTGTGGCCAAGATAGATACGTAGTCCACGTGTACCACAGTAGTACAAGTTTATATGCCAACTAGCTCTGCAGATGACGAAGAAATTGAAGAAATGTACGATGAATTAAAAGAAATTATTCAGATAGTGAACGGTGACGAAAATTTAATAATCATGGGTGACATGAATTCGGTAGTAGGAAAAGGGAGAGAAGGAAACGTAGAAGGTGAATATGGATTGGGGTAAGAAATGAAAGAGGAAGCCGTCTGGTAGAATTTTGCACAGAGCACAACTTAATCATAGCTAACACTTGATTCAAGAATCATAAAAGAAGGCTGTATACGTGGAAGAAGCCTGGAGATACTGACAGGTTTCAGATAGATTATATAATGGTAAGAAAGAAATTTACGAACCAGGTTTTAAATTGTAAGACATTTCCAGGGGCAGATGTGGACTCTGACCACAATCTATTGGTTATGACCTGTAGATTAAAACTGAAGAAACTGCAAAAAGATGGGAATTTAAAGAGGTGGGACCTGGATAAACTGACTAAAGCAGAGGTTGTACAGAGTTTCAGGGAGAGCGTAAGGGAACAATTGACAGGAATGGGGGAAAGAAATACAGGAGAAGAAGAATGGGTAGCTTTGAGGGATGAAGTAGTGAAGGCAGCAGGGGATCACCTAGGTAAAAAGGCGAGGGCTAGTAGAAACCCGTGGGTAACAGAAGAAATATTGAATTTAATTGATGAAAGGAGAAAATATAAAAATTCAGTAAATGAAGCAGGCAAAAAGGAATACAAACGTCTCAAAAATGAGATCGACAGGAAGTGCAAAATGGCTAAGCATGGATGGCTAGAGGACAAATGTAAGGATGTAGAGGCTTATGTCACTGGGGGTAAGATAGATAATGCCTACAGGAAAATTAAAGAGAATTTTGGAGATAAGAGAACCACTTGCATGAACATCAAGAGCTCAAATGGAAACCCAGTTCTAAGGAAAGAAGGGCAAGCAGAAAGGTGGAAGGAGTATATAGAGGGTCTATACAGGGGCGATGTTCTTGAGGACAATATTATGGAAATGGAAAAGGTGGTAGATGAAGATGAAATGGGAGATATGATACTGCGTGAAGAGTTTGACAGAACACTGAGAGACCTGAGTCGAAACAAGGCCCTCAGAGTAGACAACATTCCATTGGAACTACTGACAGCCTTGGGAGAGCCAGTCCTGACAAAACTCTACCATCTGGTGAGCAAGATGTATGAAACAGGCGAAATAACCTGAGACTTCAAGAGGAATATAATAATTCCAATCCCAAAGAAAGCAGGTGTTGACAGATGTAAAAATTACCGAACTGTCAGTATAATAAGTCACAGCTGCAAAATACTAACGTGAATTCCTTACAGACGAATGGAAAAACTGGTAGAAGCCGACCACGGGGAAGATCAGTTTGGATTCCGTATAAATGTTGGAATACGTGAGGCAATACTGACCCTACGACTTATCTTAAAAGCTAGATTAAGGAAGGGAAAACCTACGTTTCTAGCATTTGTAGAATTAGAGAAAGCTTTTGACAAAGTTGATTGGAATACTCTCTTTCAAATTATGAAGGTGGCACGGGCAAAATACAGGGAGCGAAAGGCTATTTACAATTTGTACAGGAACCAGATGGCAGTTATAAGAGTCAAGGGGCATGGACGGGAGGCAGTGGTTGGGAAGGGAGTGAGACAGGGTTGCAGGCTCTCCACGACGTTATTAAATCTGTATATAGAGCAAGCAGTGAAGGTAACAAAAGAAAAATTCGGAGTAGGTATTGAAATGTATGGAGAAGAAATAAAAACGTTGACGTTCGCCGATGACATTGTAATTCTGTCAGAGACAGCAAAGGACTTGGAAGAGCAATTGAACGGAATGGATAGTCTTAAAAGGAGGATATAAGATGAACATCAACAAAAGCAAAACGAGCATAATGGAATGTAGTCGAATTAAGTCGGGTGATGCTGAGGGAATTAGATTAGGAAATGAGACATTTAAAGTAGCAAACTAGTTTTGCTATTTGGGGAGCAAAATAACTGATGGTGGTAGAAGTAGAGAGGATACAAAATGTAGACTGGCAATGGGAAGGAAAGCGTTTCTGAAGAAGAGAAATTTGTTAAGATCGAGTGTAGATTCAAGTGTCAGGAAGTCATTTCTGAAAGTATTTGCATAGAGTGCAGCCATGTATGGAAGTGAAACGTGGACGATAAATAGTTTGGACAAGAAGAGAATAGAAGCTTTCGAAATGTGGTGCTGCAGAAGAATGCTGAAGATTAGATGAGTAGATAACATAACGAATGAGGAAATACTGAATAGGATTGGGGAGAAGAGAAGTTTGTGGCACAACTTGACTAGAAGAAGGGATCGGTTGGTATGACATGTTCTGAGGCATCAAGGGATCACCAGTTTAGTATTGGAGGGCAGCGTGGAGGGTAGAAATCGCAGAGGGAGAGCAAGAGATGAATACACTAAGCAGATTCAGGTTGCAGTAGATACTGGGAGATGAAGAAGCTTGCACTGGATAGAAATGTACCCCTCCCCTCCCCTCCCCCCCTCCCCAGAATGCTGTTCATGAACAGCAGAGCGACAGGTCGAATAATCACAGATTCACGTCTGATTTTGCAGTCAGGGTGCAAGGGGTAGCTACAAGAGTGCTCCTGTTGTCATATCAAATGACATCTCAGAGCATAACTCCATGTGTAGGTCCACGTAGCATGCAGGACCTCAAGTGGTCTTCTTTTAACCAACAGACGGCCGTGGCTGGCACCGGGGAAGAACCCCCACCAGAAAGCACGACTGATTTCCACCCTGCCCTCCAATCAGCTCTCGCTTAACGTCACTGAAATAGCAAATGGCGATGGTTTCAAGTCAGTGGAATGCACGCCACAGAACCTAAAGCCCGGGGCTGTCCTTGAGGTAACTGATTTGTAACTGTTCGTTGAGGCACTTTGCCGCCAATGGCTGTTCAGATTGCTGCTGCAGGTGCAGTACGATGCCATAGGGCCATAGACCGAACAGGATGGTCTTCCCTCTCCGTAGTGCCACGTGTCCATTGGGAGACTGGTCTCCTTCCCACGGTACTGCACATTCTCGTCGTCACCGTTGCCAGTTATCATGTACAGATGCCACAGTCCTGCCAAGTCTTTCTCCAGTTTTGTGGATGGAACATTCAGCTTCTCCTAGCCCTATTACACGACCTCGCTGGAGCTCAGTGAGTTGTTGATAACGGCGTCTTTGTCGCCTTAAAAGTATTCTTATCTAATACCAACGCACCACGTCCAATCTCAAGGGTAACTAACGCTCAGTCCCATTGCAGTTTGTATTTCAAGCAGACCTGATTTACATCCTCATTGTGGAGCAATTGGCGCGAGTATTATGCGACTGGCGCGAAATTTGAAGAGACATCAAGCTTCACGTCTAACAATTTCCATTTATGTCCGACAACTCCTTGTTTGTGCTACAGTTTTTTCCTGTCAGTTTATTTTTGATACCGAGACTAAACTACACTTAACTCCGTTTGAACAGGCCACGAAGGCCCAAAGGCAACGAGCGGCCGCCGTGTCATCCTCAGCCCACAGGTGTCATTGGATGTGGATATGAAGGGGTATGTGGTCAGCACACCGCTCTCCCGGCCGTATGTCAGTTTACGAGACCGGAGCCGCTGCTTCTCAATCAAGTAGCTCCTCAGTTTGCCTCACAGGGGCTGAGTGCACCCTGCTTGCCAACAGCGCTCCGCAGACCGGATGGTCATCCATCCTAGTGCTAGCCCAGACGGACAGCGCTTAACTTCGGTGATCTGACGAGAACCAGTGTTACCACTGTGTGAAGGCCCTTTGCTCTTGATACAGACACGGAAACATAAATTAAAATGTCTTCTACTATAGCGAATCAACGCAATTTTTCCGGATGCACAAGGAATCTGCAGCGTTTCTAAGCACAAAACGAAGATGGTTGACATTAAAAAAAATTCTCTTTCTTCCAACGGTCTGGATACAAACTGGATGAAACGCAACATTTCACTAAATATCGAAGCCGAAAATTGGCGAGATGCAGTTGAATGTATTTTAATAGCATTTTCTCGCGTAGCAATTTCTTGCTCGTTGTGAAACAGCTGTGAACACGTTTTAAGGCCCTTGATAAAGTTTTTAACTAGCCTATAGAAATAAAAGTAGCATAAATTTTATTGTAATAATGAAAAAATAGTAAACAGCCAAATAACGTTGGAAATTCAATAAAATTTCATGCAAATACACGTGTCTTTTCATCATATTACCTTTCAAATATAATATTTACGAAATAACGAGACTAGTATTTGAAAAAATATAAATTAAAAAGAATCAGCAGAAGGCGACCCAGCGATTCACCGATTACGAAGTTTGAATGCTAACCACATGATCGCCGGTAGATCATGTCCACGGTCGCAGCGCATCGGTGCACCACTGACGAGTAAAACATTTATCACGATTTTCTCGACATCGCTTTTGCGGCAGATTAAAACTGTATGCCCGACCGCGACTCGAACTCGGGACCTTTGCCTTTCGCGGGCAAGTGCTCTACCAACTGAGCTACCGAAGCACGACTCACGCCCGGTACTCACAGCTTAACTTCTGGCAGTACCTCGTATCCTACCTTCCAAACTTTACAGAAGCTCTTCTGCGAACCTTGCAGAACTAGCACTCCTGAAAGAAAGGACATAGCGGAGACATGGCTTAGCCACAGCCTGGGGGATGTTTCCAGAATGAGATTTTCACTCTGCAGAGGAGTAGAGCACTTGCCCGCGAAAGGCAATGGTCCCGAGTTCGAGTCTCGGTCGGGCACACAGTTTTAATCTGCCAGGAAGTTTCAGTATTAGGACAAGGTATATGGTACGTCTTAGTACCGTTATCCAAGATGGCGGCGATGACGTCAGCTGATGATGCAAGTACCATTACCCAAGATGGCAGGAAATTGCCACGCCACCTGCCACGCCCCCTGGCAGGAAGTTCAAATACCATCAGGATAATGCAACCTCTACTAACCTAAGAAAATGCTAGGAAGAAAGGTCACTTGGGCTACCTCCACTAAGCTATCATCTAAATGCCACCTCTTCCTAGGAAGTGGCAACAAGTTTGATTTTTGGGGGTAAAGAAAGGTCAATTCGTATATCTCTACTAAGCTAAGAAAATGGTGTGAAAGAAAGGACACTTGGACTACCTCCACTAACCTAAGTCACCCAACCACCACCTTGTACTATGGATTGGTGGGAAAAGGACTCAGCCTGCACTGGTCTGCTGGAGAAAGGAAGGAGTGTATTTATTTTGGAGCAATTTATTTATGGATGGAGTATATTTATCACAGTGATACAGAACACACGCTCTGACATGCCACACAGCATGCAGACCTTGAAACTACTCCTAAATGGCTCTACACACGCCCTTGCTAATTGTAAACTGTCAAAAAAACGCATTGCACAGTCTACAGACATACGAACCACTCGTAAATAATGCAATACATTTATGTCCAGAGAGCCAACCAACTCGTAAATTGTCAAAACATAATCCATCTAGAAGACTCTGCAAACATACTTGATAATTGTCAGCCGTCGAAATCATGCACCAGTCTTTATTTAAATTATTGGAGGCAGCACCACCATCCAGTGTGTTCGCCACAAGGTCCACACTCCAACTGACTGAGTACACAGTACCACCACCAGCAGGCGTGTCGTCCATTTTGTAACATAATCCAAGATGGCATCCATGATGTCAGCTGATGACACAAGTACCATTATCCAATATAACGCCAAACAGTGTGTTCACCATGACGTAGTACCCAGTACAACTACCAGAGAGTGCTGTCATCCATTTCGAGATGTAATCCAAAATGGTGGTCTGGAGGGGGAAAATGGCGCAAAAATGACAGCCTGCGCTGGGCTGCTGGTAAGGGCAAGGAAGGGGTGTACTTTATTTATCTTGGAACAATTTATTTAGGGGTGGAGTATACTTTTGTCACACTGGCACGAAACACATGCTTGGGGACATACCAGATAGCCGACAGCCCTGTAAACTACTCCTAAATAACGCTTTGCAGACACGCAAACAACTCCTAATTTACCAAAATTATGTCATTACAGGCATGCAGACTCCTCCTAAATAATGCAGTCCACTGATATGTAGTCATGCTCAGTACTCGTAAATGTCGAAATAACGTATAGCGCAGCCTACAGACCTGCTTGCAAAATAATCCAACAGACACGCAAGCAACACCGTCCACCACCCCCTTTCCGGTAGACCATACAGGAGGCTGCCTGCAACCCCACAAAGTTACGCAACCGTCAGCTGTCAAATCATGCACAGATGCCAGCACGCATGAGGTGGTGACATCCTTTTCATACTTGATACGTGAGAAATTCCTCTCACAATACGTGTTCACCTAGGTACGGCTACTGACACGACCGGGTGGGAGCACAGACGCTCCAGGGGCACAAGCGCCATGACAGCCACGAGCTGCCACCAGATGCAGGTGAAAGTTGGCTCTATGTTTGGGAATAGAGTCACAGAACTCTATGGCATGCAGCTCCCATATTCGAGACACCTCTGAGCAGCATTTGTCTTTACCGTTAATGACAGGGTAGCACAGGGTGCATTATTCCTAGCGTGACATGAGGGACACATCTAACCGTGCTTAACTGCCCAGCGTGACTGATGCAATGCCGCAAAGTGGATGCACGTACCTACAAACCAATGCAAGTGCATCTAACAAGGTCTTCAATCTTCTACTGATATCTAACGATTATGTAAAAAATAAGAACCCAGTTCACTTTGCAGAAATTGTACAATGTCCCAGACATAGTTAACACTCGCTTTCTTGATGTCTCAGCTTACATGCAAGGAAATTCTTGTCCTAACAGAACCCGTTTACGGATATAGCGCAGAATAACGTCGACTGCAGTCTTCCTCACGGACCTAACGTGGTACCTCATCCATCACATGTTACCTTTCCTGCTTTCAACACACACAAACGTTCCCTCCACTATGTATAGGCTCCTATATCTCAGCACAAAGGATTTGAATGAATCGAGGATTATGATTGGCTTTGATCGAATTTACCCACCGAATTACTGATCCTGCCGGTACCGAGGCACTGTGCGCCTTTTTTACTTCTGCAAACGAGACTTTCGGCAGTTATTTTACACAAATCGCCATATTGCAATGGAAATTAAATCTTACAAACTACCATACATATCGTCAAATATGGAAAGACTCCTACTCAATTACACTGCTCTCCCATGTCGTGTGCAGTTGTTCTGATGGGCTAGACAGCCGATGCTGTTCGATTGGGGATGTTGTAATGATCAGAGTGTATTTTTGGCCAATATATATGAGGTAATTAAAGTATTTTTATATTTTAAATTTCGTAAATAACAATGCCTGTTGCCCACAGGTTCAGTCAACAAAGCATCTGGCTTGTGTTCATGTATTAGAGTGTAATTCTGGTTTCTACGTGCAATCATAGTATTTCTGTTTTCTTTTTAATTACTTCATTGTAAATGGCGTTTAAAGCATCTTTTCGTATTGAGGAAGAACCGTGGCGGATGTGTAGGTTGAATCACACCTCCACACACAGAATAGTTACACTTATGCTTTCTTGTTTCGTACCTCTTATAGTTGCTGGTTACTTAATTAATTAATTGTGTTAACGGAAATTTCCTTTCAATCTTTGTTATTATTCTGTGCAGTCAGATTGCGTACTAATATTATTCCGGGCCAACCGGTTACGAGACTGTGTAACCGGACAAACAGCGACTCAAATTAAAATTATTTGCATTTTATTTAATTAAGCCCCCATGCACGTGGCGACCGCTACTTCGGATCGTCCCTAGGAATTCTTTTGATAGTAAAAATAGCAGACAGCAGTATTGTTGTAGTTATTTTGTAGTTTAGTAATTGTAGTCTATATTGCATGTGTAGATTTGGTAACTGAACATTTGTAGTTGTCTTGTCATTCTTTTAATGGTATTTTGGCAGAATTTAATTTTTGATGTCTTTTATACGGGTTTGACAATTTTGTGCATTTATGAAAATTTCAATTGTTCGTTAATCGTGTTTGTCGGGAAGCATTTCGTGTGAATGGTATTGTTGGTGATAAAGTGTCATATTGTGTGTAATTTTTGTATAGTGACGAGTTTTGTAAATGATTACGCGATCGATGCAAAAGGCAAAAATGATAGATAGGTAGAATGAAGAAAATGTTAACATAGCGAACTCGCCAACACAGGAGAACAGTATGATGAATAATGAAGCAGAAAACAATTTAATAAATCGGGAAAATAGTCCGGAACCAGTTCAAAATTTTTCACAATCAAAAAATTTTCAGATATGAGATAAACGATAGAAGATTGTGAAATAGTATCGAACACAGATAGCTTTACGGCTATGCCGAAGGAAGTTAGTTTTACAGGAAATGTTAGGGGCGAAAGGAATTTCGAACCAGTTAAAATGGAGCAGTTGATGAGTGCAATATTAAATTTGGGATCAAAAATAAAAACAAAACTGGTATGGGAACAATGGAAACACAGTTAAGATCTGAATTAAAAACAGTGGGATCACAAATATGAACAATTAAAACTGATATGGGAACAATGGAAACTCGGTTAGACTCACAAATAGGAACAATTAAAACCGAGATGGAAACAATGGAAACAGTGTTAGACTCACGAATAGGGGCATGTTTTATAAACATGAAAGATGAATTAAAGAAAGAAATTAGAGAAGAAGTACAACCGATTTTGAATGCTCACAATAATAGATTAATTTCAATAGAAATCAGACAAAAGGAACAGGATAAAGAACAGGAAGAAAGAGATCGCGTGATAGTACAAAAATTTTCAGAGTTAAATTTACAACGTGCACACGATAAGGAAGAAATATTTGAAAGACTCGAGGAATCTGTACCAAATGAAAGAATAAATAACCTAACACAACAATGTGAACAGTTTACTACTAAATGCGTCAATACTGAAACCCGAGTCGCGACACAGACGGAAGACGTAAATAAACAGAAAGAACAAATAGGTGACTTATCGGAAAGAGTTGAGGAGATATCAGACAAATTGACAGGTCTTAATTTAAATGGGGACAGAGAGTCAGATGATACAGCTCCATTGCCATTTGTAGAAACAGAAGAGTACCAGCATATAAATAAACATGCTGAAAATCAGGGAAAATTTAATGAACGCATTAAAAGGGAATTTGAAGCGGTACGAAAGCAAGTCAAACAAATTGAAAGCAAAATCGTAGGAAAAGACAGCAGAGGGCATTGAAGAAAATAATTTATTTCATTTACGAGAAGCAACAAGTGAGCTCCAGGCCCGCGAACTTGACAATAATCGACAATGGGAATGGGACAGACGCTGTAGGTCTTTGTCGCCAAGAGGCGAAAACTTTGACTATAAACACTTCTTAACTGTTCGGAAATTTAAGATAATTCGCAATTCTAAGAATGACATACATCCATATTCATTGTTAGATCAATTAATGTACGCACTTCCACCAAATTGGCCACCAACTCACAAACTGGAATTTATGTGCGGCTATTAAAGTCCTCAGGGGATTCGCTACACTAAGTGAATATGAGCCGTAGCGTGCACAGGGCCCCGAGCTGTAGTGGTGCTACTTCCCTTTTAGTTTTCTGCACTGCTGCCTACTCTTTTACTATTCTTTGCATCTATCAAAACAATTCTTCAACTATCAATCTATCTAGAGAGTCGGTAAAGAAAAACCGGATATGACTATTTTACCCAAAAGTGATTTCGGAAATTACCGCTTGGACTTATTGTATCTCCATCAGCATTCATTCGTAGTTTAAACGAAATTTCACCTGTTTATCTTCGTGACAATATTACTTCATATGTTGACGATTTTCTTATTGGTCAACGTTTTTAGAGTGAGCATAACAAAATTTTGGATTCATTATTACGTATTTTTGCAAGAGATGGCATTACAGTGAACTTGGAAAAATCTGAATTTGTTCGTTTTCAGGTGAAATTTCTTCGTCATATTATTTCTACAGAAGGTATTCTTCCTGATCCAGAGAAACTAGACGCTATTCGTAATTATGTTGTCCTACTACAAAACGTGATGTTCGTAGTTTCCTCGGTGTCTGTAATTTTCTTAGACGCTTTGTTAGATTGGACAATTTGATCACACCTCGTTTATGTGAACTATCTGGAAAGAATTCTAATTGGTGTAGGGATGAGGAAGCTCAATGAGAATTGAGGAAGCTCAATCAGAATTTGAACAACTACGTAATGCTTTAGTTGCTGCTCCACTTCTTCCACATCTGGATTTATCTAACGATTTTTGTTTGGCGACGGACTCATCATACAAAGGCCTAGGTGCACACTTATTTCAAGAGATCGAAGAAAACGGCGTTGTAGTACAGAAAACTATTGCATTTGGAAGTCGTGCTCTCTAAATCAGAAAAGAATTATTCGATTTGGCTGTTGTTTGCGCTTTCACAAAATTTCACATGTTTTTGTATGGCAGACATACTAAGGTTTACACCGATCATCGAGCTCTGGAATTTCTTATGTCAGCAAAATTAACACATGGAAGATTGTCACGATGGGCGCTGTATCTATAGGAATTTGATTTTAGTATTGTTTACATACAGGGTTCTTCAAATATTATTGCTGATGCTTTATCACGTGCACCTATGGGTTTGAAACAAAGTGCTGAGGAGGAATGCAAAGAAAACAATTATTGTTTGATTTATATTCAAGGTGTTGCGTTTGAAAATTTTACTTCGTCTTCGCTCCAGGACATCGCTAAGGAGCAAAATAAGGATCCAATCTGGAAGGACATTAAGGAGAAGTGGAGGAGAAAGGAAAGCGTAGCGATTAGACAGTTTTATTTAGTTCGCAATGATATTCTTTTTAAAAGAAAATCGGTCGACAACTCTGGTTAGTTTGCATACCTGATGAGTGGGTTAATAAATTGATTTGGTATACACATTTCAGTTATGCACACTTTGGTCCCAGAAAATGCTTTCCTAAATTACGAGAACATTGCTACTTCAGTAATATGGAAAGACGTATTCTTGCCAAATGCAAATTATGTTAAAAGGCTAAGCCGCCAACTATTTCTCACAGAGCACCGTTGTTTCCTATCATTCCAGCGAAATTAAAGCACATGGCTGCAGTCGATTTGTTCGGTCCAGTGGTTCGTTCTACTAATGGTTTTGCGTACATTTTGGTAGCAGTGGAATTGACATCAAAATATGTGTGTTTTACACCTTTACGCAAAGCAACAGCTCGTTCAGTATCTAATGCTTTCATCAAACATTTTCTTAAGGAAATGGGTCATGGTGATAAAGTTATATCAGATAATGGATCACAGTTTCGCTCTAAAATTTTGGCTTCGTACCCTACGGCGTCGTAAGATTAAACCAATTTTCATTTCACTTTTTCACCCTCAGTCCAACGCCTTAGAGAGATGGATGAAGGAAATCAAAAAATTGTGTCGACTTTATTGTCATCAGAATCATAGAACGTGGGATCAGCATCTTCATATTTTTCAAAACATTCTGAATGAACTCCCTAATGATTCAACTTCTTTACCGCCTATATTGATATTAAAAAATAAAGCACCGAGAAATCGCATTTCTGAAATCGTTCCTTTTCCGCCTTCACGGAAACTGCGGCATTCCGAAGTTGTCAATCTGCCTCTGCAAAATTTTGCGTCTGCGGCTGCTAGAAGAGAGAAATCAGCTAAACGTCCTGGTCGTTTAAAAACCTTGTCAGTTGGTCAAAAGGTGTTAATTAAGTCTCATCGTTTGACACACAAAGGAAAAGGCTTGTGCCGCAAATTTTTTCTGCTTTATAACGGTCCATTTAGAATTCGCAAAATTATTCATGATAACACTGTCGAAGTAGAAACTCTTAAATCTCGGCGCTCTAAGGGAATACATCATATATCGAACGTTAAAATTTTTGTGGAATGACATACTTTTGAGAAACTAGCAGTTATACGTAAACACACGGAGAGTACAAGGATACCGGGCCGTGTTCCGGCGGCGGCACATACTCAAAGCAACAATCAAGTCTGCGAGCCGAACAAGGCAGTTGTAGACCGCAAACAATTACTTCTTACGTCACGCGTACCTACAGCTGATCGAGCGCTCAGTGCGAATGCACTGACAGCCGTAAACAAATACACAGTCTAATTTCTCCGAATAAATTCAGTATAAAGCTATAGTGACTTGATGAATTATGTTATTAACGTTCAGTATTTTTCAGGATACGCTTGTATAAAATACTTAAGAACTTCAGGTAAATTCTGTGTATGTCCGACGTTAAAAGGACTTGCTATCGAGAAAATCTCAGGAAGAATGTAATTTCGAAGAAGAAAGTAATAAACTAGAAAGGTAACTATTAATTGAGTTTATTTTTCAGGAAACATATTTCCATTTAGGTACGTGCTTTAGACGTAATTTACTGCTCGCGATTACGTGATTTATACTTTGTGCTAAATTTTATGTTCTATGAATTTACTTGTGAAGCGACGTGCTTGCGTATATTTGCTGATTTTGACAATGTTTTATTAATGAACAGGGTTGTTACTTGTGTATATTATGCATCGCGTGGCTGCTATGCTTTTTCACTGATGTCACATTTTTTATTATGTGCCTGCTGTGCTTATTTATTTAAATTATAATTGTCACCTGATTAGTCGTGCTGATATGGTTATGTATGTGATTTATCTGCTTGCGCCTTCATGTTTACTTATTAAGATTACATATGAACATTTATTTGCTTATGCTGATATGATGCTAATGACCTGTTTATTATGTAAGATATATATTTGCTGCTTTGCGTATGGATTGCATATTTAGACATTTCTGTTTTGTTGTCGTAACTACTCTTTAATTTGGTATATAGAAATGCTGATATGCGGTGTACGAACATGGAGTTTAGGTCACACTATGGTATTAATTATAGATTGTTTGCTTGGCAGAGCCTCGTTATAGGGATTGTGCTACATCCACTTGTTAACACTCTGTTCTCTACTGGTATAATCACTCGCTATTGCATGTATTGCTTACGCTCAGTGCTTTATATTTTAAGATAAGAAAATGAACTTCTGTAATTCTACGAACGACATTGGTACAAGAAACTTCATTGAAGTCACATGAGCTGGAGGTTTTATGGAAGCTGTATAAATTTAAGCTAATAGGAAGGAAGCTAACGACATGACATACCAACACTAGGTTTAGACCATTGACAGTTATTACACTGCATTCTTTGCGAGCAATTGAAACAGCAAGTGACACTTGACACAAGAAATACTCCACATTTTTTCATCTGTTTTGCCATGATTCTTGAAGTGGTGTACACACTGTGAAATATTACGATCATTCATACTCCGTACTCGTACTTACTTACTGAATGTTATTCAAACAAAGGGCTGTTAGAGGTCATGTATGCATTTCTTTTATTTAATGATGGACAAGGTAACCAAAATGTATTTTATAATTCATAATGAGTAGAAGATTTGGGTCAGATGGATTACAAAGAGGTTGTTTGTGGACATTGTGTCTTCGGCTTGCATGGGATGATAAATTGAAGTTTGCACTAGGATTTTATCTGTACTTGTTCGAGGAGACTGACTAGAGGAAAGAGTTATTATGGAAGTGAAATGATATTGGCGATAAGGTTTATATGTTTCGACGTATTGAAGAGGTATTATTGAGGTATTGAGATTGTGTGATGTTGATGATAATTGGAGTTTTGATGGACAAGAGGTAAGGTAAATGATATTGGTGATAAGGTTTATATGTATCGACGTATTGAAGAGGTATTATTGAGGTACTGAGATTGTGTGAAGTTCATGATTATTGGAGTTTTGGTGTATAAGAGGTAAGGTAAATGATATTGGTGATAAGGTTTATATGTATAGACGTATTGAAGAGGTATTATTGAGGTATTGAGATTGTGTGAAGTTGATGATTATTGGAGTTTTGGTGGGTAAGAGGTAAAGTAAGTGAGGAGCATAATTTTTTGTTGTTGGTTTATGTGGACCAAGGAGGATGAAGATGGCAGACTAGAACACTCAAGAAGAAGGAAGATTGTCTACACACACACTTTCTTAAATCAATAAGCAGTATATACTTTTTTTTGGAGAGAGGAAGTAATTGCATATCTTGGCACATAGACAGTTGTTCAGCAACTGTACTTTTTGATTTGGCTTGGCAAATATTGGTCTTGACATGATGACTATGACGTTGACTAACTATTATTCACTGTTATACACTGTACCACTACTACTTGATACACATATTGAGCATCAAATTTTGACAGAATTGCTTTTATGCAGTTAACACTATTCAATTACACAGTAGTGCTTAATATGTGGATGAGAGATGAGTGAGTGTGTTTTGTGTGTTTTCCTTTCCTAATCCCAAATAGCTGGTACCGACCTATCTCCTAAATATTATTTTACTTGTTTGTTGTGGCTTGCACTGACACCCATAAATATTATGGGTTTACTGATATTTGTGTATTTTAATAGTTAATATGACAATTATCTGATATCATTTGTGTGTTTATTATAATTTGTATGTTTAGTGTAAGAGCATTGATAATAATTTTGTAAAAGGAATTGTGTGTGCATTCAAACTGTTGTTCGTGCTTACATGTATTAACATTGGTGGGTGCCACTTGGAAATGTTTAATTACTGCTGATGAACTCTGATGAACTGTTTAATTAGTGATAGTGAATATTACGGACTGTTACCTGCACTTGTTCAACATTGATAGGTGCCACTTGGAAATGTTTTATTTCTGCTGATAAACTCTGATGAACTGTGTGATCAGCGATAGCGAATATTATGGACTGTAACCTGCACTGGTTCAACATTACTGGGTGCCACTGATGGAACTGCTTCTACTGAAATAATGTTACTTCTTGCTGTCTGCACCTGTTGAACTTAGCTGGGTGCCACTGATGGGCTGCTTCTACTGACATAATGCCACTTGTTGGTGTCTGAACCTGTTCAACAATGCTGGGTGCCACTGATGGAACTGCTTCTACTGAAATGATGTCACTTGTTGCTGTCTGCACCTGTTTGACATTAATGGGTGCCACTGATGGAACTGCTTCTACTGCAATGATCTCACTTATTGGTGTCTGCACCTATTGAACATTGCTGGGTGCCACTGATGGAACTGCTTCTACTGAGAAGATGTCACTTGTTAGTGTCTGTACCTCTCAACATTGCTGGGTGCCACTGATGGAACTGCTTCTACTGAAATAATGTCACTTGTTGGTGTCTGCGCCTGTTCAACATTGCTGGGTGCCACTGATGGAACTGCTTCTACTGAAATGATGTAACTTGTTGGTGTCTGCGCCTGCTCAACATTGCTGGGTGCCACTGTTGGAGCTGTTTAAATACTGCTGATGAAATGTTATGAGACTGCTATTTGCAGCTGTTGACCATTGCTGGGTGCTACTGTTGGAACTGTAAACTACTCTGAGAAGTGCTACCTGTTTATTGAACTATTGAAAAGATTTTATGTGAATATTTGTATAAACTGAATTTTTGTGTGTTTACCATTTATGAAATGTTATGAGACTCTTGCCCGCACCTATTCGTCATTGCTGACGCTATTGATTGAGTTGTTTAACCACATGATACTTGTGTAAACTATTATGTAAAATCATATGTCTGCAAGCATTTGTATTCCTTACTGTATTTTATATATTAGGTTACTGAAGGGTCAGTGCAAAGCCAAAATTTATTTAATTATGTAATATTTACTTATTAATGTTACTCTTTTACTTTTGTCTGTAATTTTTTTTGGACGAATTTGGTGGTATTTTCACCACCAATGCTGGTAAAAATACCGTCAAATTCTAACCCGTGGAGGAGGGGCATATGAAAGGTGGCTACACTGAGATTGCGCCAAAGAGCATTATACAGCCGCCTCCACTGGCAGTGCTTGTTCAGAACTTATTGTGGGCAGTTGTAGTTGAGGTAGCCGTAGTGGCAGTACTAGTTGTGAGCATGTCGTGTGCAGTTGTTCTGATGGGCTAAACAGCCGATGCTGTTCGATTGGGGATGTTGTAATGATCAGAGTGTATTTTTGGCCAATATATATGAGGTAATTAAAGTATTTTTATATTTTAAATTTCGTAAATAACAATGCCTGTTGCCCACAGGTTCAGTCAACAAAGCATCTGGCTTGTGTTCGTGTATTAGAGTGTAATTCTGGTTTCTATGTGCAATCATAGTATTTCTGTTTTTTTTAATTACTTCATTGTAAATGCCGTTTAAAGCATCTTTTCGTATTGAGGAAGAACCGTGGCGGATGTGTAGGTTGAATCACACCTCCACACACAGAATAGTTACACTTATGCTTTCTTGTTTCGTACCTCTTATAGTTGCTGGTTACTTAATTAATTAATTGTGTTAACGGAAATTTCCTTTCAATCTTTGTTATTATTCTGTGCAGTCAGATTGCGTACTAATATTATTCCGGGCCAACCGGTTACGAGACTGTGTAACCGGACAAACAGCGACTCAAATTAAAATTATTTGCATTTTATTTAATTAAGCCCCCATGCACGTGGCGACCGCTACTTCGGATCGTCCCTAGGAATTCTTTTGATAGTAAAAATAGCAGACAGCAGTATTGTTGTAGTTATTTTGTAGTTTAGTAATTGTAGTCTATATTGCATGTGTAGATTTGGTAACTGAACATTTGTAGTTGTCTTGTCATTCTTTTAATGGTATTTTGGCAGAATTTAATTTTTGATGTCTTTTATACGGGTTTGACAATTTTGTGCATTTATGAAAATTTCAATTGTTCGTTAATCGTGTTTGTCGGGAAGCATTTCGTGTGAATGGTATTGTTGGTGATAAAGTGTCATATTGTGTGTAATTTTTGTATAGTGACGAGTTTTGTAAATGATTACGCGATCGATGCAAAAGGCAAAAATGATAGATAGGTAGAATGAAGAAAATGTTAACATAGCGAACTCGCCAACACAGGAGAACAGTATGATGAATAATGAAGCAGAAAACAATTTAATAAATCGGGAAAATAGTCCGGAACCAGTTCAAAATTTTTCACAATCAAAAAATTTTCAGATATGAGATAAACGATAGAAGATTGTGAAATAGTATCGAACACAGATAGCTTTACGGCTATGCCGAAGGAAGTTAGTTTTACAGGAAATGTTAGGGGCGAAAGGAATTTCGAACCAGTTAAAATGGAGCAGTTGATGAGTGCAATATTAAATTTGGGATCAAAAATAAAAACAAAACTGGTATGGGAACAATGGAAACACAGTTAAGATCTGAATTAAAAACAGTGGGATCACAAATATGAACAATTAAAACTGATATGGGAACAATGGAAACTCGGTTAGACTCACAAATAGGAACAATTAAAACCGAGATGGAAACAATGGAAACAGTGTTAGACTCACGAATAGGGGCATGTTTTATAAACATGAAAGATGAATTAAAGAAAGAAATTAGAGAAGAAGTACAACCGATTTTGAATGCTCACAATAATAGATTAATTTCAATAGAAATCAGACAAAAGGAACAGGATAAAGAACAGGAAGAAAGAGATCGCGTGATAGTACAAAAATTTTCAGAGTTAAATTTACAACGTGCACACGATAAGGAAGAAATATTTGAAAGACTCGAGGAATCTGTACCAAATGAAAGAATAAATAACCTAACACAACAATGTGAACAGTTTACTACTAAATGCGTCAATACTGAAACCCGAGTCGCGACACAGACGGAAGACGTAAATAAACAGAAAGAACAAATAGGTGACTTATCGGAAAGAGTTGAGGAGATATCAGACAAATTGACAGGTCTTAATTTAAATGGGGACAGAGAGTCAGATGATACAGCTCCATTGCCATTTGTAGAAACAGAAGAGTACCAGCATATAAATAAACATGCTGAAAATCAGGGAAAATTTAATGAACGCATTAAAAGGGAATTTGAAGCGGTACGAAAGCAAGTCAAACAAATTGAAAGCAAAATCGTAGGAAAAGACAGCAGAGGGCATTGAAGAAAATAATTTATTTCATTTACGAGAAGCAACAAGTGAGCTCCAGGCCCGCGAACTTGACAATAATCGACAATGGGAATGGGACAGACGCTGTAGGTCTTTGTCGCCAAGAGGCGAAAACTTTGACTATAAACACTTCTTAACTGTTCGGAAATTTAAGATAATTCGCAATTCTAAGAATGACATACATCCATATTCATTGTTAGATCAATTAATGTACGCACTTCCACCAAATTGGCCACCAACTCACAAACTGGAATTTATGTGCGGCTATTAAAGTCCTCAGGGGATTCGCTACACTAAGTGAATATGAGCCGTAGCGTGCACAGGGCCCCGAGCTGTAGTGGTGCTACTTCCCTTTTAGTTTTCTGCACTGCTGCCTACTCTTTTACTATTCTTTGCATCTATCAAAACAATTCTTCAACTATCAATCTATCTAGAGAGTCGGTAAAGAAAAACCGGATATGACTATTTTACCCAAAAGTGATTTCGGAAATTACCGCTTGGACTTATTGTATCTCCATCAGCATTCATTCGTAGTTTAAACGAAATTTCACCTGTTTATCTTCGTGACAATATTACTTCATATGTTGACGATTTTCTTATTGGTCAACGTTTTTAGAGTGAGCATAACAAAATTTTGGATTCATTATTACGTATTTTTGCAAGAGATGGCATTACAGTGAACTTGGAAAAATCTGAATTTGTTCGTTTTCAGGTGAAATTTCTTCGTCATATTATTTCTACAGAAGGTATTCTTCCTGATCCAGAGAAACTAGACGCTATTCGTAATTATGTTGTCCTACTACAAAACGTGATGTTCGTAGTTTCCTCGGTGTCTGTAATTTTCTTAGACGCTTTGTTAGATTGGACAATTTGATCACACCTCGTTTATGTGAACTATCTGGAAAGAATTCTAATTGGTGTAGGGATGAGGAAGCTCAATGAGAATTGAGGAAGCTCAATCAGAATTTGAACAACTACGTAATGCTTTAGTTGCTGCTCCACTTCTTCCACATCTGGATTTATCTAACGATTTTTGTTTGGCGACGGACTCATCATACAAAGGCCTAGGTGCACACTTATTTCAAGAGATCGAAGAAAACGGCGTTGTAGTACAGAAAACTATTGCATTTGGAAGTCGTGCTCTCTAAATCAGAAAAGAATTATTCGATTTGGCTGTTGTTTGCGCTTTCACAAAATTTCACATGTTTTTGTATGGCAGACATACTAAGGTTTACACCGATCATCGAGCTCTGGAATTTCTTATGTCAGCAAAATTAACACATGGAAGATTGTCACGATGGGCGCTGTATCTATAGGAATTTGATTTTAGTATTGTTTACATACAGGGTTCTTCAAATATTATTGCTGATGCTTTATCACGTGCACCTATGGGTTTGAAACAAAGTGCTGAGGAGGAATGCAAAGAAAACAATTATTGAAACTTCCTGGCAGATTAAAACTGTGTGCCCGACCGAGACTCGAACTTGGGACCTTTGCCTTTCGCGGGCAAGTGCTCTACCAACTGAGCTACCGAAGCACGACTCACGTCCGGTACTCACAGCTTTACTTCTGCCAGTATCCGTCTCCTACATTCCAAACTTTACAGAAGCTCTTCTGCGAACCTTGCAGAACTAGCACTCCTGAAAGAAAGGATATTGCGGAGACATGGCTTAGCCACAGCCTGGGGGATGTTTCCAGAATGAGATTTTCACTCTGCAGCGGAGTGTGCGCTGATATGAAACTTCCTGGCAGATTAAAACTGTGTGCCCGACCGAGACTCGAACTCGGGACCTTTGCCTTTCGCGGGCAAGTGCTCTACCAACTGAGCTACCGAAGCACGACTCACGTCCGGTACTCACAGCTTTACTTCTGCCAGTATCCGTCTCCTACATTCCAAACTTTACAGAAGCTCTTCTGCGAACCTTGCAGAACTAGCACTCCTGAAAGAAAGGATATTGCGGAGACATGGCTTAGCCACAGCCTGGGGGATGTTTCCAGAATGAGATTTTCACTCTGCAGCGGAGTGTGCGCTGATATGAAACTTCCTGGCAGATTAAAACTGTGTGCCCGACCGAGACTCGAACTCGGGACCTTTGCCTTTCGCGGGCAAGTGCTCTACCAACTGAGCTACCGAAGCACGACTCACGTCCGGTACTCACAGCTTTACTTCTGCCAGTATCCGTCTCCTACATTCCAAACTTTACAGAAGCTCTTCTGCGAACCTTGCAGAACTAGCACTCCTGAAAGAAAGGATATTGCGGAGACATGGCTTAGCCACAGCCTGGGGGATGTTTCCAGAATGAGATTTTCACTCTGCAGCGGAGTGTGCGCTGATATGAAACTTCCTGGCAGATTAAAACTGTGTGCCCGACCGAGACTCGAACTCGGGACCTTTGCCTTTCGCGGGCAAGTGCTCTACCAACTGAGCTACCGAAGCACGACTCACGTCCGGTACTCACAGCTTTACTTCTGCCAGTATCCGTCTCCTACATTCCAAACTTTACAGAAGCTCTTCTGCGAACCTTGCAGAACTAGCACTCCTGAAAGAAAGGATATTGCGGAGACATGGCTTAGCCACAGCCTGGGGGATGTTTCCAGAATGAGATTTTCACTCTGCAGCGGAGTGTGCGCTGATATGAAACTTCCTGGCAGATTAAAACTGTGTGCCCGACCGAGACTCGAACTCGGGACCTTTGCCTTTCGCGGGCAAGTGCTCTACCAACTGAGCTACCGAAGCACGACTCACGTCCGGTACTCACAGCTTTACTTCTGCCAGTATCCGCAGAAGAGCTTCTGTAAAGTTTGGAATATAGGAGACGGATACTGGCAGAAGTAAAGCTGTGTGTACCGGACGTGAGTCGTGCTTCGGTAGCTCATTTGGTAGAGCACTTGCCCGCGAAAGGCAAAGGTCCCGAGTTCGAGTCTCGGTCGGGCACACAGTTTTAATCTGCCAGGAAGTTTCATATCAGCGCACACTCCGCTGCAGAGTGAAAATCTCATTCTGGAAACATCCCCCAGGCTGTGGCTAAGCCATGTCTCCGCAATATCCTTTCTTTCAGGAGTGCTAGTTCTGCAAGGTTCGCAGAAGAGCTTCTGTAAAGTTTGGAATGTAGGAGACGGATACTGGCAGAAGTAAAGCTGTGAGTACCGGACGTGAGTCGTGCTTCGGTAGCTCAGTTGGTAGAGCACTTGCCCGCGAAAGGCAAAGGTCCCGAGTTCGAGTCTCGGTCGGGCACACAGTTTTAATCTGCCAGGAAGTTTGATATCAGCGCACACTCCGCTGCAGAGTGAAAATCTCATTCTGGAAACATCCCCCAGGCTGTGGCTAAGCCATGTCTCCGCAAATCCTTTCTTTCAGGAGTGCTAGTTCTGCAAGGTTCGCAGAAGAGCTTCTGTAAAGTTTGGAATGTAGGAGACGGATACTGGCAGAAGTAAAGCTGTGAGTACCGGACGTGAGTCGTGCTTCGGTAGCTCAGTTGGTAGAGCACTTGCCCGCGAAAGGCAAAGGTCCCGAGTTCGAGTCTCGGTCGGGCACACAGTTTTAATCTGCCAGGAAGTTTCATATCAGCGCACACTCCGCTGCAGAGTGAAAATCTCATTCTGGAAACATCCCCCAGGCTGTGGCTAAGCCATGTCTCCGCAATATCCTTTCTTTCAGGAGTGCTAGTTCTGCAAGGTTCGCAGAAGAGCTTCTGTAAAGTTTGGAATGTAGGAGACGGATACTGGCAGAAGTAAAGCTGTGAGTACCGGACGTGAGTCGTGCTTCGGTAGCTCATTTGGTAGAGCACTTGCCCGCGAAAGGCAAAGGTCCCGAGTTCGAGTCTCGGTCGGGCACACAGTTTTAATCTGCCAGGAAGCTTCATATCAGCGCACACTCCGCTGCAGAGTGAAAATCTCATTCTGAAAACAATTATTGTTTGATTTATATTCAAGGTGTTGCGTTTGAAAATTTTACTTCGTCTTCGCTCCAGGACATCGCTAAGGAGCAAAATAAGGATCCAATCTGGAAGGACATTAAGGAGAAGTGGAGGAGAAAGGAAAGCGTAGCGATTAGACAGTTTTATTTAGTTCGCAATGATATTCTTTTTAAAAGAAAATCGGTCGACAACTCTGGTTAGTTTGCATACCTGATGAGTGGGTTAATAAATTGATTTGGTATACACATTTCAGTTATGCACACTTTGGTCCCAGAAAATGCTTTCCTAAATTACGAGAACATTGCTACTTCAGTAATATGGAAAGACGTATTCTTGCCAAATGCAAATTATGTTAAAAGGCTAAGCCGCCAACTATTTCTCACAGAGCACCGTTGTTTCCTATCATTCCAGCGAAATTAAAGGACATGGCTGCAGTCGATTTGTTCGGTCCAGTGGTTCGTTCTACTAATGGTTTTGCGTACATTTTGGTAGCAGTGGAATTGACATCAAAATATGTGTGTTTTACACCTTTACGCAAAGCAACAGCTCGTTCAGTATCTAATGCTTTCATCAAACATTTTCTTAAGGAAATGGGTCATGGTGATAAAGTTATATCAGATAATGGATCACAGTTTCGCTCTAAAATTTTGGCTTCGTACCCTACGGCGTCGTAAGATTAAACCAATTTTCATTTCACTTTTTCACCCTCAGTCCAACGCCTTAGAGAGATGGATGAAGGAAATCAAAAAATTGTGTCGACTTTATTGTCATCAGAATCATAGAACGTGGGATCAGCATCTTCATATTTTTCAAAACATTCTGAATGAACTCCCTAATGATTCAACTTCTTTACCGCCTATATTGATATTAAAAAATAAAGCACCGAGAAATCGCATTTCTGAAATCGTTCCTTTTCCGCCTTCACGGAAACTGCGGCATTCCGAAGTTGTCAATCTGCCTCTGCAAAATTTTGCGTCTGCGGCTGCTAGAAGAGAGAAATCAGCTAAACGTCCTGGTCGTTTAAAAACCTTGTCAGTTGGTCAAAAGGTGTTAATTAAGTCTCATCGTTTGACACACAAAGGAAAAGGCTTGTGCCGCAAATTTTTTCTGCTTTATAACGGTCCATTTAGAATTCGCAAAATTATTCATGATAACACTGTCGAAGTAGAAACTCTTAAATCTCGGCGCTCTAAGGGAATACATCATATATCGAACGTTAAAATTTTTGTGGAATGACATACTTTTGAGAAACTAGCAGTTATACGTAAACACACGGAGAGTACAAGGATACCGGGCCGTGTTCCGGCGGCGGCACATACTCAAAGCAACAATCAAGTCTGCGAGCCGAACAAGGCAGTTGTAGACCGCAAACAATTACTTCTTACGTCACGCGTACCTACAGCTGATCGAGCGCTCAGTGCGAATGCACTGACAGCCGTAAACAAATACACAGTCTAATTTCTCCGAATAAATTCAGTATAAAGCTATAGTGACTTGATGAATTATGTTATTAACGTTCAGTATTTTTCAGGATACGCTTGTATAAAATACTTAAGAACTTCAGGTAAATTCTGTGTATGTCCGACGTTAAAAGGACTTGCTATCGAGAAAATCTCAGGAAGAATGTAATTTCGAAGAAGAAAGTAATAAACTAGAAAGGTAACTATTAATTGAGTTTATTTTTCAGGAAACATATTTCCATTTAGGTACGTGCTTTAGACGTAATTTACTGCTCGCGATTACGTGATTTATACTTTGTGCTAAATTTTATGTTCTATGAATTTACTTGTGAAGCGACGTGCTTGCGTATATTTGCTGATTTTGACAATGTTTTATTAATGAACAGGGTTGTTACTTGTGTATATTATGCATCGCGTGGCTGCTATGCTTTTTCACTGATGTCACATTTTTTATTATGTGCCTGCTGTGCTTATTTATTTAAATTATAATTGTCACCTGATTAGTCGTGCTGATATGGTTATGTATGTGATTTATCTGCTTGCGCCTTCATGTTTACTTATTAAGATTACATATGAACATTTATTTGCTTATGCTGATATGATGCTAATGACCTGTTTATTATGTAAGATATATATTTGCTGCTTTGCGTATGGATTGCATATTTAGACATTTCTGTTTTGTTGTCGTAACTACTCTTTAATTTGGTATATAGAAATGCTGATATGCGGTGTACGAACATGGAGTTTAGGTCACACTATGGTATTAATTATAGATTGTTTGCTTGGCAGAGCCTCGTTATAGGGATTGTGCTACATCCACTTGTTAACACTCTGTTCTCTACTGGTATAATCACTCGCTATTGCATGTATTGCTTACGCTCAGTGCTTTATATTTTAAGATAAGAAAATGAACTTCTGTAATTCTACGAACGACATTGGTACAAGAAACTTCATTGAAGTCACATGAGCTGGAGGTTTTATGGAAGCTGTATAAATTTAAGCTAATAGGAAGGAAGCTAACGACATGACATACCAACACTAGGTTTAGACCATTGACAGTTATTACACTGCATTCTTCGCGAGCAATTGAAACAGCAAGTGACACTTGACACAAGAAATACTCCACATTTTTTCATCTGTTTTGCCATGATTCTTGAAGTGGTGTACACACTGTGAAATATTACGATCATTCATACTCCGTACTCGTACTTACTTACTGAATGTTATTCAAACAAAGGGCTGTTAGAGGTCATGTATGCATTTCTTTTATTTAATGATGGACAAGGTAACCAAAATGTATTTTATAATTCATAATGAGTAGAAGATTTGGGTCAGATGGATTACAAAGAGGTTGTTTGTGGACATTGTGTCTTCGGCTTGCATGGGATGATAAATTGAAGTTTGCACTAGGATTTTATCTGTACTTGTTCGAGGAGACTGACTAGAGGAAAGAGTTATTATGGAAGTGAAATGATATTGGCGATAAGGTTTATATGTTTCGACGTATTGAAGAGGTATTATTGAGGTATTGAGATTGTGTGATGTTGATGATAATTGGAGTTTTGATGGACAAGAGGTAAGGTAAATGATATTGGTGATAAGGTTTATATGTATCGACGTATTGAAGAGGTATTATTGAGGTACTGAGATTGTGTGAAGTTCATGATTATTGGAGTTTTGGTGTATAAGAGGTAAGGTAAATGATATTGGTGATAAGGTTTATATGTATAGACGTATTGAAGAGGTATTATTGAGGTATTGAGATTGTGTGAAGTTGATGATTATTGGAGTTTTGGTGGGTAAGAGGTAAAGTAAGTGAGGAGCATAATTTTTTGTTGTTGGTTTATGTGGACCAAGGAGGATGAAGATGGCAGACTAGAACACTCAAGAAGAAGGAAGATTGTCTACACACACACTTTCTTAAATCAATAAGCAGTATATACTTTTTTTTGGAGAGAGGAAGTAATTGCATATCTTGGCACATAGACAGTTGTTCAGCAACTGTACTTTTTGATTTGGCTTGGCAAATATTGGTCTTGACATGATGACTATGACGTTGACTAACTATTATTCACTGTTATACACTGTACCACTACTACTTGATACACATATTGAGCATCAAATTTTGACAGAATTGCTTTTATGCAGTTAACACTATTCAATTACACAGTAGTGCTTAATATGTGGATGAGAGATGAGTGAGTGTGTTTTGTGTGTTTTCCTTTCCTAATCCCAAATAGCTGGTACCGACCTATCTCCTAAATATTATTTTACTTGTTTGTTGTGGCTTGCACTGACACCCATAAATATTATGGGTTTACTGATATTTGTGTATTTTAATAGTTAATATGACAATTATCTGATATCATTTGTGTGTTTATTATAATTTGTATGTTTAGTGTAAGAGCATTGATAATAATTTTGTAAAAGGAATTGTGTGTGCATTCAAACTGTTGTTCGTGCTTACATGTATTAACATTGGTGGGTGCCACTTGGAAATGTTTAATTACTGCTGATGAACTCTGATGAACTGTTTAATTAGTGATAGTGAATATTACGGACTGTTACCTGCACTTGTTCAACATTGATAGGTGCCACTTGGAAATGTTTTATTTCTGCTGATAAACTCTGATGAACTGTGTGATCAGCGATAGCGAATATTATGGACTGTAACCTGCACTGGTTCAACATTACTGGGTGCCACTGATGGAACTGCTTCTACTGAAATAATGTTACTTCTTGCTGTCTGCACCTGTTGAACTTAGCTGGGTGCCACTGATGGGCTGCTTCTACTGACATAATGCCACTTGTTGGTGTCTGAACCTGTTCAACAATGCTGGGTGCCACTGATGGAACTGCTTCTACTGAAATGATGTCACTTGTTGCTGTCTGCACCTGTTTGACATTAATGGGTGCCACTGATGGAACTGCTTCTACTGCAATGATCTCACTTATTGGTGTCTGCACCTATTGAACATTGCTGGGTGCCACTGATGGAACTGCTTCTACTGAGAAGATGTCACTTGTTAGTGTCTGTACCTCTCAACATTGCTGGGTGCCACTGATGGAACTGCTTCTACTGAAATAATGTCACTTGTTGGTGTCTGCGCCTGTTCAACATTGCTGGGTGCCACTGATGGAACTGCTTCTACTGAAATGATGTAACTTGTTGGTGTCTGCGCCTGCTCAACATTGCTGGGTGCCACTGTTGGAGCTGTTTAAATACTGCTGATGAAATGTTATGAGACTGCTATTTGCAGCTGTTGACCATTGCTGGGTGCTACTGTTGGAACTGTAAACTACTCTGAGAAGTGCTACCTGTTTATTGAACTATTGAAAAGATTTTATGTGAATATTTGTATAAACTGAATTTTTGTGTGTTTACCATTTATGAAATGTTATGAGACTCTTGCCCGCACCTATTCGTCATTGCTGACGCTATTGATTGAGTTGTTTAACCACATGATACTTGTGTAAACTATTATGTAAAATCATATGTCTGCAAGCATTTGTATTCCTTACTGTATTTTATATATTAGGTTACTGAAGGGTCAGTGCAAAGCCAAAATTTATTTAATTATGTAATATTTACTTATTAATGTTACTCTTTTACTTTTGTCTGTAATTTTTTTTGGACGAATTTGGTGGTATTTTCACCACCAATGCTGGTAAAAATACCGTCAAATTCTAACCCGTGGAGGAGGGGCATATGAAAGGTGGCTACACTGAGATTGCGCCAAAGAGCATTATACAGCCGCCTCCACTGGCAGTGCTTGTTCAGAACTTATTGTGGGCAGTTGTAGTTGAGGTAGCCGTAGTGGCAGTACTAGTTGTGAGCATGTCGTGTGCAGTTGTTCTGATGGGCTAAACAGCCGATGCTGTTCGATTGGGGATGTTGTAATGATCAGAGTGTATTTTTGGCCAATATATATGAGGTAATTAAAGTATTTTTATATTTTAAATTTCGTAAATAACAATGCCTGTTGCCCACAGGTTCAGTCAACAAAGCATCTGGCTTGTGTTCGTGTATTAGAGTGTAATTCTGGTTTCTATGTGCAATCATAGTATTTCTGTTTTTTTTTAATTACTTCATTGTAAATGCCGTTTAAAGCATCTTGTCGTATTGAGGAAGAACCGTGGCGGATGTGTAGGTTGAATCACACCTCCACACACAGAATAGTTACACTTATGCTTTCTTGTTTCGTACCTCTTATAGTTGCTGGTTACTTAATTAATTAATTGTGTTAACGGAAATTTCCTTTCAATCTTTGTTATTATTCTGTGCAGTCAGATTGCGTACTAATATTTTCCGGGCCAACCGGTTACGAGACTGTGTAACCGGACAAATAGCGATTAAAATTAAAATTATTTACATTTTATTTAAATAAGCCCCCATGCAACATACAATTCGTTTCCTGTGCCAAACAAAATCATCCCCTTTACATCATTCGTACATATACTGGGAAGACAGACAGTACCATCTGCACTCCTTACAGTACTAGATATTTTCCCACAGCCAACGATCACAAGTCATCCACCCCCAATGCGCGACCAGAGCATCCTCAGGGGACTGAAGTCCCTCACAGAACTGTTCTACATTCGGGCTTGTTTCCCCTCTACACAAACATGTTTCTGCTCCAAACCTGGTTCCTTGCTTGCTTGCTTTTCTACACACATCTCCAGACTTGGGGATTTCAAGAATACATATACTTTTTTGCATGGTTATTATGTATAAGTGAAACATAGTCGAGACACTAGAGAAAGATACTGAGGAAATTCGTAGGCACTCCATACCTGAAACTGTCGGTATTTATTACTAAATTGACTGAGCACAGAATAACTTTGCCTGTACCTGAGCAGACGACTTGCGGAGGGCAGGGTATTGTGGTAGTGAGGGGGGTTCGGTTGCGGACGACCACCACACGATAAGGAAGGCGCAGTTCGACAGCTGAAGTCTACGCAGAAACGTAGTGCACATCTTGTACAACTTTAAAATAATGCTTAGAGAGTCTGTGAATGCTAGAATTAGCATTTTATGTCACTACGACTAATAATTCTACAATACAGGCGTTTCAAGTCAGTGCTCTCTCACCTGAGTAAAACAAAACAAAAGAAGTAGCATAAACTAAGGACCAACCACAGCAAAAAGACATAAACCACGAACTCCCAGAAGAAAAACTCATAATAAGAAAAGGGGTAAAGGGTGCAGTACAGTGGATAACGTTGATTTATACAGTCCGAGGGATCCACTGGTATGTGGAGCCCGGTTTTGTAATATAATTCATGAAAAACGACCTGAAATGGTTGTCATATGTAGAGGAGATTGTATCTTTGGCAACACTGAAACAAAGATTTTGCCTGAGTGGCAGAATCGATTGTAAGTAGAGGCGCGTGGAGTGCAGTGGCAGATGCCGTTTTACTCTGTTATAGGTATGATGTAAGACTTGAAGCTAGTGGCTAACTGTGAGAATTTCGATGATCAGCTGTGGACGCAGCATAATGCAGTTTTTATAAAACGAAGTGATGAATGATATTGTTTATGTTCATACAGAGCCAGTAAACGTTAGGCCGTAATTATTTCTAGAAGAGTGTAACGTGTGTATTATTAATTTGTGAGGCTACAGGATTATCAAGAACTTACGTGATACTGATCATTAACAAATACTGATTACTGTCCATATCAATTATAGAAGAGCAATGAATTTATACTGTAACTCAAAGGGAAAACAGCTGGAACAAATTCGTAAGGTAATGAAAAAAAGCACTCCGTTGTCAGGCCACGAGTGGCCTACCGGGAGCATCCGATCGCCGTATCATCCTCAGAGGAGGTTGCGGATAGGGGGTGTGTGGGGTCAGCACACCGCTCTCCCTGTCGTAATGAGGGTATTCTTGGCCGAAGCCGCTACTATCCGGTCGAGTAGCTCCTCAATTGCCATCACGAGGCTGAGTGCACCCCGAAAAATGGCTCTAGCGCATGGCGGCTGGATGGTCAGCCATCCAAGTGCCGGCCACGCCCAACAGCGCTTAACTTCGGTGATCTCACGGGAACCGGTGTAGTCATTGCGGCAAGGCCGGTGCCCGCAAGGTAAAGAAGTTTTGTATATTTAGTTTTGCAGCAACGCAGTGTATGGATTTGGTTGAATTTTACAATACTGACCCTTGGATGCAGGAATCAAGTAATTTCCCTCAGGTTTAATATATAGGTTGATTAGGCATGTCCTATTCGTAATATTTTGTGTGTTTTGAGTCCTGATAGAGGTAAGTTAAACTTTGCAATCTATTTTATCAAACGATGTTAGCTTTTCCTCATGTAACAATTCAAGTGTTTTTAATTGCGGCAGTAAATGAGAATTGTAGAACAGTTGAGAAGTTCACTGATTTTGAAGTTAATGTAAAAGGTTTCATATTAGATTTTATGAAAGTGAAACTTTGTTTTGAATACAATTTTCAACATGAAGCATTCAGTCTGAGCATATCGCCTTATCAGTACCTTTTTCTCTCCCATGTCGCGTTTATTTCAATTCAATGAATATTTTTTCTAAAAGAAATCTTCTTTGAATCAGAAAAATGTTAATGTGACAGAAGCAGAGGAGTATTAATGTTTGTAACAGTTACAGTGCAGGCAAAATTGCACAACGTTGAGCCAGTATGCAGTATTTTCACTGAACTTTTGCAAGGTTATTCATTTTCAGCCAATCTTCTGCTATTACTGTATCAAGCTATTTTACGGCCGGTATTGCACTTCACTGCGCCAAGATGGAATATTTTCTATGCCTACTCTGGGTAGAGAACCGATTACCGAGATTATACTCGTTGCGACCTAGAGCTAAGGAAAATTTGTTTCATTACTTATTTGCGCAGGGAATTTTGTCAGTTTACTATGAAGTTTCCCACGCTATGGGGTAAGGGACAGACACTGGACACTAAGTGTGGAGGTCAGCAGAGGGTAGACGGCTGAAGTGACCACCCCTAGGAACATGAACGTGCAACCATCTGGTACTTATAACGAGAATTCATTTCTGTGCGAGAGCTGCTTTATTTGGCGCGAGCACCGCACGAATGTCCAAAAAACGTTTAGAACGTTCCAAATATGTCACTCATGGTTCTTAAAATTGGTTCTATAAAATAAATATTTTCACTGTAATAAATTGTGAGATAAAGGTTGTTGTGAAGATACTTTCGACTGACTGCATATGATGTGAAAGAGTATGTTGGTTCCCAAATGAAGCGCTGCCTATGAATAATCTGAGTACACTCACATGTACAGCAATGAAAAAGAGATAGTGGAAGGGCACTTTAAGGTCATGTTTGTAAATTTTGAAGCATGATCTGATAGACTTCCAACGTCGTTATGCGACACGTGGGTTCATTAACTCCATGTCAACACCATTTTTTAAATTTGGTTGTAACTGATCTGTTTCATAGCCTCACCAAAATTTCTTGACATTAAAACTACGTATCGCTAATTGAATTACCTGTGTGCATCTCTGAAAGCCTACCATACACTTTCAAACTGGCATGAAGTTTCAATGAGCACCTCATTTGGAGAGGCTACAAGTGCCGCAAATGGTTGTATGTAGAGTTCTAAAGAAATATCTTCCTCAAGAGAACACAGAAATTGAGGTTCAGCATGTTCAAATGTATGAAGTTTTCAATGAATGTCACACTGAGAAGTATTTTTTTATTTTGTTCCAGCTAACTAAATTTCATTTACTTGATGTTTTTACCAAAATTATTCAAAAATTGCCGTATCTCTTGAGAAATAATGTGCTAAAAAATGTAAAGGTAGTGCGGCTGCAATAACCATATAGGTCATGATGTACTTCATTGCGTTCTGCTGTTACTTCCACTTTTATGCGTCCTGTGACTCCTGCCATATTTTTCGGTGCCGAAGACGTAGCAATTTTTTACTGGCACCACCGAGAGTTGTTGTAACGATAGCCTTATCTACAGACACTGCTTCCAAGATTTTATTGCAGGATTCCTATTACACGCAATGTCTCTCCGCCTTGAAACTGCTCCGGTGTAGCGCTTCCGATACTACGATTCCCTGCAGATTTATATGTCATTCTCGGTGTTAGAGTCAATGCCAATAAACACGGAACAGCAGAATCGAGAAAGCTGTCGTCTTCTTTATGGTGAGACGAAAATGTCTCTGCCAGCGGGATTCTGGGAATTCTCGATAATGGCATACGTGTAGATTAAAAACGTTTGATCTGCATTTCACTCAAACATTCTTTCAGTCTACCTGTTGGGAACACTCTAAACAAAATCTCAAATTTAAAAAAACCCTGTCGATGTATCTGTATGTACAACGTACATATAGTAATATTCACGAAACTTCTGCAATACCTCTTCATCATAAGCACTGTTATCAAACAAAAAATGAGGAAAAAATCTGAGGAAACAAAGGTATAATAATATATTTGTCATTAATTTTCGGATATATCTCTGATTTGCTTGGTTGTCTCTCGTCTGCTTTTTTAAACGAGTGTTTGGCCAGAAACCAAACTTCTTTCGGCTGGTCTCTCCAAGCATTATAAGTTCAGATTTTCTATATGTCATTAAAACGTCGTGCATTTATAAGCAGCTTCAACATTGCTTCCATCGGAGGAAAAATACATCCACACCAGGAGAACAAAAAGGTTTCTACCACTACAGAAAAGAAAAAGTGAGCTCCAAACTTCGTTACATTGTCATGTCCTAAGAGACGATCGAGCGAAGACAGACGACAATAAGTCATTCTACACTTCTCGAGCCTGTTAGGAACTACTGCACAAAAACTTCCAGCGATGGCAGGCTGATTGCTTGGATCAGCATAAAACATTGCAACAGGGCAAGTACGAGAGACGCGCATTTTGGGACTCTACAGGAAACAAAATACTTTTAGTAGGAGTTAAAGTCCAGGGAGCAGAAATACAAATTTGAGGTTTACCAATGACATTTTAATTCTGTCAGAGACAGCAAAGGATTTGGAAGAGCAGTTGAACGGAATGGCCAGAGTACTGAAAGTAAGATATAAGGTGAACATCAACAAAAGCAAAACAAGGATACACGAATTAAATCAGATGATTCTGAGGGAATTAGATTAGGAAATGAGACGCTTTAAGTAGTAGTTGAGTTTTGCTATTTGATGATGTTCGAAGTAGGGAGGATATAAAATGTAGACTGGCAATGGCAAGGAAAGCATTTCTGAAGTAAAGAAATTTGTTAACATCGAGTATAGATTTCATTGTCAGGAAATCCTTTCTGAAAGTATTTATATGGAATGTAGCCACGTATGGAAGTGAAACATGAACGATAAACAGGTTAGATAAGAAGCGAATAGAAGCTTTTGAAATGTCGTGCTACAGAACAACGCTGAGGGTTGGATGGGTAGATCACGAACTAGTGAGGAGGTATTGAATATAATTGGGGAGAAGACGAATTTGTGGCACAACTTGACTAGAAGAAGGGATCGGTTGATAGGACACGTTATCAGGCACCAAGGGATCACCATTTTAGTACTGGAGGGAAGCGTGGAGGGTAAAAATCGTAGAGAGAGACCAAGAGATGAATACAGTAAGCAGATTGAGAGGGATGTAGGCTGCAGTGGTTACTCGGAGATGAAGACGCTTGTACAGGACAGACTAGCATGGGGAGCTGCATCAAACCAGTATTTGGACTGAAGTCCACAATAACATAGGATTCTCGCAACAGGAAACTCACGGGTCTGAATAACACCACATATTTGCATTCAGACTATTACAATGAAGGATGCAACTGGTTCCACAACATAAGTCAGCAAGTCCGTGTGGTGAAAGTTGACAGAAATAGCATCGCTAGCAGCATTGTGAAGTAAGAACTTAGAAAGCAGCACTCCAAGTGAGAAAAACAGATTTGTCAGAACTTACGTGAGGCTGGCTACGAAGTAGAAGCTGGTGTCCCTATATCTGGCGGAGAACTCCACTGAATACAAAAGAAGTGTGTTTTTAATGGATTATGTCGGCGCTCTGTTTCTCCGTATCTATTACAGGCCTTGCAATCCGAAGCCACTTTACAGACATTAGCCAAACTGACGGGGGCTCTACATTACCCTCATGCTCCTGGCAAACCAGGTTTACATTCTTTCCCTCCTCCTATTCTAGAGGTGTGGCTGTTTCTGGCCTTTGCAGTAACAAACTCCAAGTTTGGTGGCAACAGCGTGTAGCTGAAAGCTAAACGTCATTGACAAGTGTTTTGTGGCTAGCAACAACATTGCTTTATGTCACTTGACCTCTTCCTGCAACCTTTCGTGAGCAAGGACCGCTGTTGCAGAAATTTTAACCACTTCCATCTTAATGTAACCTGTGCAAAGTCTTTGACTTCGCGGTTCTTGGGCGTAAGTATCAAGTTTACTGCTTATGCTAAGACTTGCCTGCTTGTCACCATCTTCTGCTGTGAAGCTACACGACAGCGTCAGGCGATGACTGGAGTTACCAGTTAATTCCCTTCTAATTTGGGACAGCTGTCCAAAGCGTCTGCAGTTGAGGGCTGTAGCGTTAGTCTTTATCCCTAGTAACCTAAACGGTAACTCCTCTGACTGCTTCTGCTTTGTGTCTCTGATTCCGTATCTCGGAGTGTTCTCGCTGGCTCCCGACAGTCTTGAGCTTGACCATGTACCAGTCAGTGCGTCGTTAATATATGACAACGCTCTTAACGAACATCAACAAGAGAGACCCCGGCTCTTTTTAAGCTGAGCTTCTCAATACGGACAAAGCTTCTTGAGGCAAACCAAGACATTTAAAGAATGATGTCTTGCAACACCCATTAAAAATTGCTGTTAAAAAAAATCTAATTGAGGAAACGTTTTCAGTCCAAGTACGAAGTCTTCCTCGTTTTCAGTCTAAACAGGATCGCTTTCTGAACAGATTTGTTGTATTTACTGTTCTCGGTACACTCATCGATTAATTCTTAATGCAAATCTAAACTCCCGACACTAATCACCATTCCCTTTCTTGATGAAGACAATAATGATAGTTATCGAATGTACGTATTGTTTTGTAGAGAGTTCAGTCGAACAGTTTTGAGGCTACCAACCATGTTCTGATACCGGCACTAAAAATGACATTAGACAAAAGAAGCGTAATTTAAACATGGTTCAGGTGCTACAAGACAGTCAAGTGACAGTAAACATTGGCCCCAATAAAGTATTATTCTAACAGCAGCATATCGTTGTAGTCGGAAGAAAGCTTTGGAACCTAAAATGTCGTCGAATTCAACAACGGACAGTCGAACTGCAATACGAGACCCGACCTGATAGAGGGGCACGTTAATAGATTGCTTCCGGGATTCGGGGAGGCGAGACTATACGATATCGAGTCCGCCTCACAGATTAACGACGAAGGCTGTTGAGTTATCTAGCCTGGAGTGGTTTTTAGGCGGTTTTCCTCATCCAAATTAGTAAATGTCGGACTCGTGCCCACGAACTGCGTCTGATACACACTACACACACAACAGCCTTGGTTGTTGAATTGATTTTATTGTTTTCATTCATTCATGACACGTGTTACGCATGTAGAGATTGACCAGGGTGGGTTTTGAGTACCACAATTAGAGCTTCGGCAAAAGTAGATTGCTGTCGTCATATATAGTAAAATTAATCGAAGGCTCTGAGCACTATGAGACTTAACATGTGAGGTCATTAGCCCCTTAGAACTTAGAACTACTTAAACCTAACTAGCCTAAGGGCATCACATACATCCATGCCCGAGGCAAGATTCGAACGTGTGACCATAGCAGTCGTGTAGTTCCGGACTGAAGCGCCTAGAACGGCTCGGTCACCGTGGCCAGCAATCGAAGGAAGTGTATGCTCACATCATATGTTAAAAGCGTAACACCCGTAACACGCTTTCAACATATGACATGACCATACACTTGCTGCGGTTTATTTTACTGTTACGGTGAGGACCGTCTTCTTTTGCCGATACCCTAATCGTGACACCCAAAATCCACTCACCAACACTATACTGCTCACTCTGATGATGCCTAGTGTCACGTGAAACGTGCGTTATGAATAATTAAAGCTATAAAATCATTCTTGCAACCAAGACGTTTGTTTTCACCACATTTCCCGTCCTGGTAGCTGTACCAACGAGCCGTGCAGTGGAAATCTTTTTACATCTGCAAAACTTTCTCACACTTAAACATGAGGTTTACTTGACGCACAAACGGAAGCTGTACACAAATTTCGTGCTATGGGGAAATGATGACGTCAGGAAGGGTTTCCGGCCTCCAACGTCATTGACACTGCCAAAACCCATATAACAAACGCTGGCTCCTTAGAGAAGAGTGAAAAAGCAAAGAAGAATGTATGGTGTTCCTTCTAAGATTCGTCCGGCGCATGATCTCTTATGTTTTGGCAGATATATGTGATTTCGTTTTTTCGCTGTGTAGCTGGAATCAGACCAAACACAACTTATCGCATCTTTATTGCGATGTCCAGTGTCAACTGCCTGTTTCCCGATACAAACAAAATGACTTTTAAAGCGAAATTTTATGCGCCCATTCTACAGAGAGTGCCTAAGACGATGTAGTTCGCGACATTCATTTTTTCTACACTCCTGGAAATGGAAAAAAGAACACATTGAAACCGGTGTGTCAGACCCACCATACTTGCTCCGGACACTGCGAGAGGACTGTACAAGCAATGATCACACGCACGGCACAGCGGACACACCAGGAACCGCGGTGTTGGCCGTCGAATGGCGCTAGCTGCGCAGCATTTGTGCACCGCCGCCGTCAGTGTCAGCCAGTTTGCCGTGGCATACGGAGCTCCATCGCAGTCTTTAACACTGGTAGCATGCCGCGACAGCGTGGAAATGAACCGTATGGGCAGTTGACGGACTTTGAGCGAGGGCGTATAGTGGGCATGCGGGAGGCCGGGTGGACGTACGGCCGAATTGATCAACACGTGGGGCGTGAGGTCTCCAGAGTACATCGATGTTGTCGCCAGTGGTCGTCGGAAGGTGCACGTGCCCGTCGACCTGGGACCGGACCGCAGCGACGCACGGATGCACGCCAAGACCGTAGGATCCTACGCAGTGGCGTAGGGGACCGCACCACCACTTCCCAGCAAATTAGGGACACTGTTGCTCCTGGGGTATCGGCGAGGACCATTCACAAGCGTCTCCATGAAGCTGGGCTACGGTCCCGCACACCGTTAGGCCGTCTTCCGCTCATGCCCCAAAATCGTGCAGCCCGCCTCCAGTGGTGTCACGACAGGCGTGAATGGAGGGACGAATGGAGACGTGTCGTCTTCAGCGATGAGAGTCGCTTCTGCCTTGGTGTCAATGATGGTCGTATGCGTATTTGGCGCCGTGCAGGTGAGCGCCACAATCAGGACTGCATACGACCGAGGCACACAGGGCCAACACCCGGTATCATGGTGTGGGGAGCGATCTCCTACACTGGCCGTACACCTCTGGTGATCGTCGAGGGGACACTGAATAGTGCACGGTACGTCCAAACCGTCATCGAACCCATCGTTCTACCATTCCTAGACCGGAAAGGGAACTTGCTGTTCGAACAGGACAATGCACATCCGCATGTATCCCGTGCCACCCAACGTGCTCTAGAAGGTGTAAGTCAACTACCCTGGCCAGCAAGATCTTCGGATCTGTCCCCCATTGAGCATGTTTGGGACTGGATGAAGCGTCGTCTCACGCGGTCTGCACGTCCCGCACGAACTCTGGTCCAACTCAGGACTACATCCAGCATCTCACGATCGTCTCCATGGGAGAATAGCAGCCTGCATTGCTGCGAAAGGTGGATATACACTGTACTAGTGCCGACATTGTGCATGCTCTGTTGCCTGTGTCTATGTGCCTGTGGTTCTGTCAGTGTGATCATGTGATGTATCTTACCCCAGGAATGTGTCAATAATGTTTCCCCTTCCTGGGACAATGAATTCACGGTGTTCTTATTTCAATTTCCAGGAGTGTTTATATGTTAACAGGGACTGTAAAACTGCAGTGCAGCAGAGCTGCTGAAGTGCTGTTGGAGTGTTGGTTATTGTTCGTGTTTGACTGTCCCTATTAAAGCACATCGATAAAAGGAATAAGACTAATTTGCGACCGCTCTGTCAGATGAGCACGTAAAATCCCGCTTTAAAAATGATAAAAGAATTTTGTTTTCAAGGGGAAACAAACCGACGATACTGGGCGTCGCATGAAAGAAGTGATTAGCAGTATTTCTTTGGACTGACTGCAGCTAAACATCGCGAAATCGGAATAGCAAATACTGCCGAAATATAAGAAAGGATGCAGCTGTCGACTCTTACATCGTCGTCGAGGGTTTCAACTTCGTTGTTGACGTGTATTCTGCACAATGTTCCGATCTGTTGCCTTTGAAGACTTTCTTAGGTATGCTGCACTGCAGGTGGGTATGGTGACTTCAGACCAGAGAGGGTTCAAACACTGCCCTAGCTTATTTTTGATTTTCAAACACAGTGTGACTCGGAAGACTGTTTCATGTAAGCAAACATGAAGTGTCCCTCGTGTGATAAGCAGCTCTTTTTCTAGCACTTTATAATCTGTGGCCGTCTTCATCGTCGTAATCTTTTCCTAAACCTACCAACAACTCATTTTTTAAACACGGTGTTTGAACATGTGGATGATTGTGAATATATATATATCGTTTGTGTGGAACCTCCCTTATTGAACAAAGGTCCATATGTGTGAAAGCACCCCTATTAAACGAAAACAAGTGTATAACTTAACCAGACAAAGACTAAGTATATGTTAACATCTACGAGTCTGTTGGAATGAAATATGTGAAGAAGCAGTTACAGAAAGAACAAAACAGTCGAAAAAATGGAAACGTTCTGGGAAGCCTGATCACCTTGATGAATTTAGAATGCAAAGGAAAGAAACAGCAAGAATAACAAGTAGTGCTAAAGGATCTTTTGAGAAAACACAACTTCTTGACATACAAAACAACTTTGTAAAAAATAACTCCTGGAATTTCTATCAGATGCTTAAAAATGGTCTAAAGGGCTACCAAGCTCCAAATATGTGCTTCACAGATGAAAATGGTAAAGTAGGCCTAGGCAACAGCCAAAGTTGTTAAATACTAAGAAAGTACTTTGAAAAATTATTGAACTGTGGCGACACAAAACTGTAAGCTAGAATTTGCAGATCTCTATGAAAATACAGAAGCAGATACACCACCTACAGCTGAAGAAATTAAAATAGCAGTAAGTACCCTGAAAAACAACAAGCCAGTGGAGAAGACTCTATTACAGCCAACTTATTAAATGGTCTCAACCAAAAATTGTAACTAACTTTCAGCTCATGTTTGAAGAAATATGAGAAACTGACAAGATACCTGAAGACTGGAAAGTGGCTCTCATCCATCCCTTGCACAAGAAAGGTGTCAAGCAAAATGTAAATATCTACAGAGGTATGTCTTTGTTGCCAGTGTGCTACAATACTACTAAACAAGTAGAAGTAACACTTGATAGCCATTTGGGAGAAGATCAATGAGGATTTAGAAAGGGCATATCTTGCTCAGAACAGATTTTCACCATAAAGTCCATAATTCGCAACTGACTTACAAACTCCAAAGATATAGTTGAACCTTTTATACATTTTAAAAAGGCATTTGACTCGGTTGATAGGAAAACACTAGATACAGTGATCAGAGAATTTGGCATCAAATCTAAATAAGCAAACCTTATTCATGAAACGTTCACAGACACCAAATCGAAAGTAAATTTTTGGGGCGAAATATTGGAAGCATTCAAGAGAATAACTGGCGTAAGGCAAGGTGATGGCCTGTCTCCAATCCTCTTTAACTGCGTACTAGAGAAAATACTAAGAGAATGGAAACAAAAACTAAAAGAACAGAAGCTATCATCAATCTGACTGGGAACTAAAAGCAAAGGTATTGATGTTCACTGTTTGCATTTGCGGATGATTTTGTCATTCATTCTGAAAACCTAACAAATGCTGGAAGACAAATCAATCTCTTAGAAGAAACAGCCAACAAAGCAAGCTTAAGAATATCTGTGGAAAGAACAAAATTTATGACAAATATAAAATAGGCTCCGGAATCCCTAACAACAGATATTGCTCAGATAAAGAGAGATAATAAACTTAAATATTTAGGAGAAATTATCCAAGAAAATGGTTTAGAAAAATTCGCTGTAGAAGAAAGAGAACATCAAGTTGAGAGAGCTTATGGAATGACTACAAAAGTTTTCTGTCTATGAATTTGAAGATACAGCACTGCACTACAGTATCAAAACCAGAATGTCTTTATGCAAGTGAATGTTTAGTGCTGAACTAGAAAGAAAAATAATTCGAAAAATACTTGGGCCACCACAAAATACGGAGGTATGGAAATTAATAAGCAATTATGAAGTTCATCGCTACGTCTGAAACATAGATGAAACACTACGAAAGAGGCGACAACTATTTTTGGGGCACTTACGCAGAATGAACAGCAATAGGTTAACCGAACAGATTTTTAAATATCTTTGGGACGATAAGTTTACAATAGCCTGGATGCAAGAAGTTGGGAAAGATTTGGAAAGAAACAACATAAGTGAAAAAGATGTGACAGGAAGAGAGATTTTCAAGAGGGCAGTATTAAAAATGGAAGGATTCCAAGGCAGGAGGGAGAAGAAGTCTGGGTCAAAATGGTCCGAGGAGAGAAAAAGGATACATAGTGAAAAGATGAAAGAACACTGGAGGAAAAAGAAAGAACAACAAAGAAGGAAGCATTGAAATTGATGCTTGGTCCTTACATAGTCTAACAAGTTACTCTTAGGAAAATGTAGCTCTTCTTGAAACACGACTGCATGCGATATATGTGCCCATGTTGTACCGAATTTGGTAAGGTGGCGGACATAAAATCCAGGTAACGCAAACGGGAAGGAGCTTGTACTCTGCACATGCTTACCGATAGGAGAAAAGCTCAGGGAACGTGCAAGAATGTACCATATACCACCAAGGGATGGCCTGAAGAAGTGGTTACAAGGATAAAAGCGATAGCAGCGCCCTCTGACTCACGTGAACCAAGCACGTCAAAAGATATAATCAAACGCTTTGTCGTTGCGATAAACGGAAAGAATATGAACAGGCAGCAGGAGGGAAAGAGATTAAACGTCTTATGGACACTCAGACTGCACACGTGGGGCAATCGTTTTACACATCGGTAAGAAATGACCACAATGATTCATTCAAAAAATTTGGAAGAGAAAAGAACTAAACATCACCGGTAAATTAACAGCAAGAAGGAAGCAGCTACATCTGAGAGCTAAGAATGGCGCTATTATCTGCCATTAACACTCAGCGTGAAACATGGCCCAAAGATCAAGCTCTCGATTTATGAACTGTAATCCTGGACTTCTCGTCAAAATTCCACAAGCAAAACTAACATCACACGAATCATTGCAAAATGGGCAGTCAATGGTGGTGATACCATCAACATAGTTTGATTCGTGGCGTTCTCAACACACTGCACTCACACCCCGACGGCTGGAACAACTGTGTCTTAAAATGGCCACTTCTGACTCCCCGTAAAGAGTGAGGCCGTTCTTTCTACCGCGCTGCTTGAAGAGGTCGCTTAGAACCAGTCATTGAGGGCACACTGGACTAGGGGGCCAGAAACCGAATTTTTACCAACAGTAACAGCCCAATACGGGATGTGATTCGCAGTTGGGTCGGAGCAAGCAACTTACGGGCAGCATAAAGATGAGGCGAAGTAAGCGCTGTATCGTTGTAAGAGGTACAGAGGTGAGACAATGTGTTAAGGCCTATCCCAGTTCACTAATTCCAGCGGTACGCCATCATAAAGCGTCTGTACTTAACATACAAAGAACTGCACCATAATCAAAGAGTGAAATTAAAAATTAAAATAACTTTACCAAACTTCGTGAGTGTATGCTTCAGTATATTAATGTAAACGTTGTTAGTTCTCAGAATGATCAAATGAATATGTTAGGCAAAATATACGATCTACAGAGAAAAAAAGTGACGAGGTTATTTTTCACTTTTGAGCCGTGCAATTAAATTTTGGTGATTAGAAGTCAGGGTGATAGACCATTTACTTCGAAATTCCACAAAAGGTCGCCTCTGAAATGTTAATAGTGCTGTTCCCGATAGACATATTAGACAGAATACTAAGATTTATGTTTTATGCGTGTGAATATAACAATCAGTTAAAGTTCAAGCCTTTTATTTATAGTCATAATTCCTGATCCCGCTTAGTAAATAGCCATTACAAACATTTTCTTTTAGTGCGCACCAAGAGTAATGTGAACTTGCGGACTGGAGATTACTGCCAGCTCGTTTTTCACCACTCTCTGGCTGACCGCAAAAATAGTTCCCAGGCTCTTGTAAAGGTAAGTGTAAAGCACGCTGTGACAAGTCATGAGTTTCTTCATAAAGACATAACGAAGTATCGATAATTTGGATAATTACCCGCCGGTCTACAGAGACAATAAAAGGAAAGAAACTAGGTTGGCAGTACTACGTAGAAGAGCTGGAAAAAGAGCGTTTTTGGCTGAAGGAAAAAGTTTGAAGCTAACCTCCCGTTACCACCGCACAGAAATGGACGGGAGAAGAAGGCATCCACGATGGAACTCCACTGCCTGTCCACCATCAGATCAACAAAAGCAAATGATGAACCCAGAACATCTCATACTGTGAGCAGCGACCACCAGAAATCTTAAAAGGTAGAAAATAAGTTTCACGGTGCAAAATTCTACAAAAGAATAATAATAATGAAAAATACTCCATGTAAGAATGGATTACAGCGTCCTACTTACGAGGTCACTGGTGCTTTAACTACATAGTCTTATTTAATTGAAAGCGGAGGGAGCGGAAAGAAAGGAAAAGGGAAGGAACTGATGAAAGCAGGTGCATCGGGCATTGTGCGAAGTCAGCAGCTACGAATGAAACGGAGACTCGAACGTGGGATCTGCTGTTTACTAAGCAGTTGGGTTAAACACTGAGCCATGCAGACACAATGCTTATCGGCAATGTGTGGACTATCCCGACAAGCTCCCTGGCCGAGTTACTCTCCCAGCCAGAGCCACAGTCGGACAAGCCCGAAAGAACAGACACCACGCATTCATATAACAATCACAATTACCTTTCAGACTCACTTTTACAGCAACGTTTTGGCTTCTACGTATTATCATGTAGTTCCACCCGAGTCAGTTTTCGCTATTAATTATAGTCCAGTCTTCATAAACATAGAGCATGTTTCAGATAACTTGTATTCCAATGCTGGTTTCAAAACGTTAAGTGAAATGAGTCCTTATTTAGAGACAAAAACTTAATAAAAGCTAGTTTTTCTCTCTGTGGAATAAACAAAGACGTGATGCCATTCAATCAGGTCAGGAGGACAAGCACATAGAGCGGCTTGCAGTATGTGGTACAACAACAAGATTGGTAGAGTCATAAACAATCAAGAAATCAGACCTGTCTTCCAGCCTTTCTTTTCTTTTCTTTTGCTTGTGCTTTTTTTCCCACAGTGACGCAGGGTCGGCAAGGTTAATCGGATTTGGTAAGGTTAAGGTAAGGGGTTGCCAGATGCCCTTCCTGCCACCACCCCGCCCCCCCCCCCCCCCCCCCCAGGACGAAATTAGTGTGCCCCAGCTGTCTGTCTCTAGTGTAATCCATGGAATAGTGCGAATGTGTTCAGATATTTGCGAGCCGTGTAACTGAGGTTGGCGAAGGGACCAGCCCTATATTCACCCAGTGGGATGTGGAAAACCGCCTAAAAGCCACATCCAGGCTGGCCGGCACACCGGCCTCCGTCATTAAGCCGCCGGGCGGATTCGATCCGGGGCCGGCGAGCCTACCCGAGTCCAGGAAACAGCGCATTAGCGCTCTCGGCTAACCTGGCGTGTCAGACCTGTCTTCCTGCAACCTGGGAAAATTAATGTTAAAGACCTGTTAGAGATAATCTGTGCCTGAGACTACAAGAGGTCTAGAAGATGCCTTGTGAGTTTGGCAGCAGTTACGTGATTGAGTATTAGGCCTATTACAGATCGTTCTGTTAAACTTCAACCTCCTCTTAGTTACGGAGATTTTAGAAAATTTGCGGTGGCCGAGCACTTCAACGTAATAAAAACGGTTCAAATGGCTCTATGGGACTTGACATCTGAGGTCATCAGTCCCCTAGACTACTTAAACCTAAGGACATCACACACATCCATGCCCGAGGCTGATTTGGAACCTGTGTCTGCAGCAGCAGCGCGGTTCCGAAATGAAGCGCCTAGAATCGATCGGCCACAGCTGCCGGCTCTACTTAATAAGGGCGGGATTATGTTTGAACAAACACTATGTGATTAGAAGCATCCAGACACATCCATTTAATGCGAATTCACCCACTAGATGTCAGGAGAGGCGGATCCACCAGCATAAAATGAGGCGAGAGGTATTGTGTGGCCAGTACCGAAGCAGTAACAGCAGAATAGATCTGGCAGGAGAGCTCATTGACTTCCATCGCGGAAGAGGCATTGCATGTAAGCTGAATAACTGTTCCATCTGGAACATTTATACCCTCCTACAGCTGCGTGGATCGACTACTGGCGATGTGATTGTGAACTGTAAACAAGAAGGAACAAACAAAGCTTAACCTAGACCAGGCGGACTCTATGCACTGATGGAAAGAAGTACGATGGACGGTTGAAAAAAACTGCATCAAATCAGGGAAAGGAATCACTGGCAGGTTTCAAAGTCCTACTAGCACCCCGCCTAGCACAATATCTGTGTGCAGAGAGTTAAAAACAATTGGGTTCAATGGCCAACCAGCTCCTCATACGCCGCATATTTCTGTAAGATTTAAGAAGTGTAGACACACCCCGCATTAATGTCCACCAATAAGTGTCCAGATAGTGTATGGACGCAGAGGGTGCCACCGCAGAATGCTCCATCTTCGTCACGTAAAATAGCCAAACAAATACCGTTTGCAGGGCTTAAAAGCGGAAGCCTAGGCAGTTTCACCCCATTCTAATTTATCCTCTGCCGACGATAATGGAGGTTGTCACTGACAGGTTGGGAATTTATCCAAATCTGACGCGGTGGGTCAATCGAGACCTTTTAATCGTAAGATTGTCGCCTAAGGCTTTGTAGCTATATTCGTAACATCTATCGTAATTTTCCCAAGCGAAGGTACAAAGTGTGAGGGCGTCATGGTTCTATTGATCTCCTGGTTTGTCCTACATGTCTTCTAACAAACGTATTGCATCATAAATTCCCAGCTTTCTGACACAGATTAGTATTTTTCTGTTGCTCTTGGGAAACAATTTTGAATTGTTTCATGAGATTCTTTGTGCTTTGTTTCCTGGTAATGTTAGATATTCTATGTGTGCATTTATGGTTTATGTCATTGTATACCACATTTTGTTTTCATTTTCTTTCTCACTCTGTGTTCTTGTGTCCCGTATGTCTGTTTGTGAAGGATTCTTTCCTAGTGTTTTTGGTAGTCGGGTGTTTACCTTTTCTTGTTTTATGATTTTGTTTTTCAGCTTTGTTACTAAGTTTTTTATCCATTATTTCTAGCTATTCGTACCATGGTATTTATTTGTTTTGAGTAGGTCTCTGTAACAAGTATTTCTGTGTTTAATTTGTGGGGCATGTATGTAATTGCTGCTCATACGTTTGAGTTCGTGTGTAATTGTATCTGTCGATGTGGGTTTTCTGTGTATCGTGGGCGGCAGGAGTCATTATTGTAATGTCCAAGAAATTTAAGGGCACGTTTCGTACTTTTTCCAATCTAGAATTTAGATCAAGTTTATCCATTGCTGATGTTTTAGAACCCTTAACTGTATGCTGAATGTAAATACAGAAAACTGCAACCAGTCATTTTTTGAAATATCCATTAATTCCCTTAATTAGTTTCCGTATCTTTCCAAGTTCATCTCCATATAGTGCAAATGGAAGTTACATCTTTGTTTCCATAAGGTGATGCTGGGTGCTGGCTTCCAACAGCACGGTCAGCTTTGTAATTTATGTGTATTCACCTGTCACTGTCCATTGTGATTGCCAATGTGTACAATAGAAAGCCATATATTCATTAAAACAATTGTTGCTCTTAATTAACACTTAAAATACAATAAAATACGTCACAGACTTACGCAGACTAGAAACATTGCTCACCTCATGAGCGTCTCTGGTGACCTTCAACACCTTACTGTGTAAGTAAGCAAGTCTTCTGGTCCAGACTGTATACCAATTAGGTTCCTTTCGGAGTATGCTGATGCATTAGCCCCATACTTAACAATCATATACAACCGTTCGCTCGATGAAAGATCCGTACCCAAAGACTGGAAAGTTGCACAGGTCACACGAATATTCAAGGTAGGTGGTAGGAGTAATCCACTAAATTACAGGCCCATATCGTTAACGTCGATATGCAGCAAGATTTTAGAACGTGTATTGTTTTCGAAAATTATGAATTACCTCCAAGGAAACGGACTATTTACAAACAGTCAACATGGGTTTAGAAAACGTAGTTCCTGTGAAACACAACTAGCTCTTTATTCACACGATGTGCTGAGCGCTATTGGCAAGGGATTACAGATCGATTCCGTATTCCTGGATTTCCGGAAGGCTTCTGACACTGTACCACACAAGCGACTCGTAGTGAAATTGCGTGCTTATGGAACATCGTCTCAGTTATGTGACTGGATTAGCGGTTTCCTGTCAGAGAGGTTACAGTTCGTAGTAATTGACGGAAAGTCACCGAGTAAAACAGAAGTGATATCAGGCGTTCCCCAAGGTAGTGTTATAGGCCCTTTGCTGTACCTTATCTACATAAACGATTTGAGAGATAATCTGAGCAGCCGTCTCCGGTTGTTTACAGATGACGCTGTCGTTTATCGACTAATAAAGTCATTAGAAAAAAATATCTGAATGGTGCGAAAAGTGGCAGTTGACCCTGAATAACGAGAAGTGTGGGGTCATACACATGAGTGATAAAAGGAACTCGTTAAACTTCGATTACACGATAAATCAGTCTAACCTAAAAGCCGTAAATTCAACTAAATACCTAGGTATTACAATTACGAACAACTTAAATTGGGAAGAACACATAGATAATTTTGTCGAGAAGGCTAACCAATGGCTGCGTTTTATTGGCACGAAAGTTAGAAAATGTAACAGACCTAATAAGGAGACGGCCTACACTACGCTTGTCCGTCCTCTTTTAAAATACTGCTGCGCGGTGTATGATTCTAACCAGATAGGACGGACGGAGTACATTTAAAAAGTTGAAAGAAGGACAGCATGTGTTGTATTATCGCGAAATATGAGAGAAAGTGTCACAGAAATGATACAGGATTGGGTTGGAAATCATTAAAAGAAAGATGTTTTTCGTTGCGACGGAATCTTCTCACGAAATTTCAATCACCAACTTTCTCCTCCGAATGCAAAAATGTTTTGTTGACACCGGCCTACATAGGGCGGAACCATCACCACGATAAAATTAGGGAAATTAGATCTCGTACGGAAAGATATAGATGTTCATTATTTCCGCGCACAATACGTGATTGGAATAATAGAGAATTGTGAAGGTGGTTAAATGAACCCTCTTCCAGGCACTTAAACGTGATTTGCAGAATATCCATGTAGCTGTAGATGTAACGAATTCATATCACATAATAATGACCTCCTAAGAAATCGTAACCAGACATTCATGATACATTTTCTGTTACCTGTGACTGCTTAGTAGCAATTAGTGAGTGTATGTTACAATGGTGACTACGCAAGCGTAGAAATACGTCAAAAAATCCGCACATGAAGGAAAATAACACGTACGAAAATAAGTCGAATGATATCGAAAAAACATCATCTGTCTCCTTATGAGAGATATTTAGAAAGGAAGGCTGAGGATCGAATGAAAGTCAGTCAATACGGGTTCTCCATCTCATTAAATCCTACCGATTTTTCGCCATTGCTCTCACTCAACGCTATTCCTCTATTTCCCTAGGCTTATTTTATGGAAAAAACTGATGATACTATGGTCAGCGACGAGCGGAAATTGCTGCCGAAAGGGGAAGAGAGTGGGGTATCACTTTTTATCATTTGTTTTTAGCTCTCTCACTACGACAGATGATGACAGAGGTTGTAAAATGACTTGGTGGACACGTCGTGATTTGTCTTGACCGCTCTGATATAACAGAATACCTGTGTCAGGAGGCTCTCAAGGAGAACGCAGAAAGCAAAGTTGAATAGAGCTCATAACGCCTCCCCCCCCCCCTCCCCCCTCCACACACACTCATAGTGTGCGTTGTAGTTAAGTCCCTTGAAGTAATATTAAATGACTTTTCTGCAGCGAGTCCTCTCGTGAGATGAGATTACACCAACGAGAAAAATGCGTTACGCTGTTCATAGGAGGATATGAAATGCAGCAGTTTCCGCTGACCTAATGCCCTTCCACTTTGTCCTGTTCCTCTCTCTGTCTTTTTCCGTACTTTTCTGCCTCTTTTTCTCTACGCACACACACACACACACACACACACACACACACACACACACATGGAAGACAGAGCAAGCTCCCCTTCCAATTCTCTTCTTACTTTTGCTGTATATACCATCATTCCTCTCTGCCCCTCTCTTTGCCACACACACACACACACACACACACTCACACTCACACACATTTTAGATTGGGCAGAGGGTTGGTCCCACCATACCTTCTGACTTTTTGAGTTAATGAAACAATTCCTCTCTCCGGCGTTATATCCGGTGACATTTCCTGCTAGGCGGAAGCGCGCTAGAAAATTTGTCGACTTAATGCAGAGACAAATGAACTGTCAACGACACTGCCGTTGCGGAAACTGGAGAAGCGGAAGGGAAAAAAAGGGGAGCTGAGGGAACAGCGTGCACGCAAAAAACGTCGCAAGCCAGCGCAGCGTCCCCGCTACTGTGCGCCACCGACGCTGTTGCTGCTGCTGCAGCTGCTGTCTCACGGTATTCAGTGGTCGGGACTGGACATCGTTCTCTGTCAATGTCGTGACCACCTGCGGCGTCATGTTGTCCGACTGATGGCTTTCAATCTAGCCAAACCAGTTTATTTCTGACATAAAAGAAAAAAAATGGTATTCGCCGATCATAGGCGCAATGAGTACCTGTCAGTACACGTTCCATATCCTACCCATTTACTAAAAACACGGCAACGCCCCACAGACACCTGTGAATGGGCATGTGGTGAGTGTACTGTGAGACCTTCAGCACACACACCATCAGATTATTTGACTTGTCGCTCTAACGAAGTAGGCGAATGTCAGCAATAAGTCTCGTGGTCTTATCGTGGCGTGTTTATCGTCTCCCGTTAGGTCAGACGATAGAAACGCCACTTGCACGCTTAGAGTAGCAGATTGATGGTGACCAACTTTGGACAGAACTTGATTAATTTTCACATTATTAAAATAATAAAAAGCATAAAAATTACTTAACTTGGTTCTGGATGCTATTTACAATTGACAATCTGAAGTTCCTTTGCTATTGGTACGTTAATTTTATTCTCCCATATATCTCTGATACCTGACAAAAGTGTCTATACATTTATCTTCATGGCTATGTACAGGAATATTGTAATCTTATTAGGCGCTGACTGAAACTTGACTATATACTGGTACAGACAAATGTAGAACGGGTACAGACTGGTATAGACTGGTGCAGACAAATGTAGACTGACTAATCAGAAATCTGTATACTCGTTATAATACCTCGCGCGTTCATATATCACTGCACGAGTGTGATCCACGAGGAGAAAAGGTTCTACGTTAGCAGCAATCTCATTGGCTGCGTTACATATTGATACGCGGATCGGCGGAAGCAGAATTTGGTCCGTCTCTATGGCAGCGCCATCTCATAGTGTGGAGACGGACGAGAGCTGCGTCCTCGCTGTTGTGCTTAGCGGGGCGCGCTGTAGTGGGGAAGTTGTGTACGCGCTGACTACGCGGAACTATGTACACAACAGTGGAGCTATCAGCATCCCGGACCAAATAGTCGGAGAGTGTATCAACATAAAAGACGTTACAGAACAGGATATGAAAATCTTTTTTTTAAATGACTCAAATGGGTATGAGCACTATGGGACTTAACAACTGAGTTCATCAGTCCCCTAAAACTTAGAACTGCTTAAACGTAACTGACCTAAGGACATCACACACATCCATTCCAGAGGCAGGATTGGAACCTGTGACCGTAGCAATCGCGCGGTTCCAGATTGAAGTGCCTAGAACCGCTCGGCTATTACTTTTTTTTTAAATTTGTATAAAGAATTCTAAGGCCTTTGAGATATGTGTGGAGGGTAGAACATCGAGCTGCTGTTACGTCCACCTGTAACACTACTCTCATTAATTTCTTGTTGAAGTAACGACAGCGGAAGATACTGCCTTACTTCCTTTCTTCTTAACAGTAGCAGCTCCGGAATCTTCTTCAGTGGATTTCCTCTTACCAGAAAAATAAATTTCTTCTGGCCAAGTCCCAGCGAAAGGCGTCGACCTAGAGATAAAATATTTTCGTAGTAGGAAGCTTGGCAGAGCTAGGTTTTTCCTCCTTCTAAACAAAACCCCAAACTTGCAGTAAACACTATATTAAATACTTTTTGATAAAAGTTTAAATTTTCTTCTCCACACAAAAGACGGACCGTCTCCATAAAGCATCCTCCCATGGAGGCGTCCGAAACAAGAGCAGTGATTAATAAAAAAAGCTGTTGACAAATGAACATAAAAAAATTGAAATTGCTAAGATAATATTGATTCTATACCATATTCTGTGTAATCTTGTTAGGTTTATCTTCTCATGAATCACTAGAAACAGAGAGACAAACAATTTAAAAAATACAGTCTTCCAGGTTAGGTACGCTACAACCGTTCTTTAGCGCAATAACGAATGAGGATTCACCCGGCAGATTAAAAATGTGTGCCAGGCTGTGATCAGAGACTGGAATCTTTGAGTTTCGAGCGAAAATGCCAAATGCTGTACTTCCGTCCTCCACTTACAGCCAGTCCACGGCTTATCAGAATTGCCTTCAGTGGAGCCTGCTTTTTCTGTCGTCCGGAACTTTTCATTGCTGTTCCATTTATGTTGTGCTGAAAAGTACATCCGTCATCATCATCGATGCCCTTCCGCCAGTGCTAACGGCAGTCCTTGTTGACGTGATTTCAGGTTGTTGAAATTATCCCGCATCTTGTGGTCGTGCGGTAGCGTTCTCGCTTACCACGCCCTGGTTCTTGGGTTCGATTCCCAGCGGGCTAAGGGATTTTCTTTGCCTCGTGATGGCTGGATGTTGTGTGATGTCCTTACGTTAGTTAGTTTTAAGTGGTTCTAGGGGACTGATGACCATAGATGTTAAGTCCCATAGTGCTCAGAGCCATTTGAACCATTTTTTTGTTGAAATTAAAGGAATCTGCTCTTAAATTGAACAAAATAACATATCCGTATCTTAGTAAGCTCAATTCTTGAAACTGCGCAGCTCTCCTAGTGCTATATGAGTAGCTCGCTTCTGTCCAAAGCAAGCTGTAACGAAACGAATTATGGCGCAGGACGATAAAATCGCTAATTCTCTTCTGTATTTGGTGAAAAGTGAACTGAAAGGGTAGGGGGGGGGGGGTGTAAGAAAGAACATGTGGATGGGAAAAGTGTGGTGGTGGATTAAGGTATGCACATTACGATGCCGATGAAGTAACGAAAAGTAGGTTTGTATCTCGTTCGCCGACGCCTCAATAGATGCAAGTGACGATTTTCAAAATGCACCCTGAAGTTTTCGAGATCACGATTTGCATTCTGTAGGGCAAAGGACGAGAAGACGCCAGTCTTCCACATGTAGTTGTAACGTTTGGTTGGTGCAAAAAATTCCCAGTCCTATTGGATAAATGTGCTTTCGTGGTTGTGTGACGCACCGTCCTATTGATGAAAGCCAGTTCCTTTTGTGGACGATATTAAGTAACGTTTAGGTCCCGACACAAGATTTGATGTTTAGTTGTACACGGAACTGAGCAATGATTGCAGCACGGACACTGTTCAAGGTTGGCTCAGTTTATATTCTCAAGTGTAGGTACGGTGTCGGTAACGGTTTCATAAGACATTGCCTCTACGGAGGTTGTGTCATTGGATGGGAAATGTTATTCAATACTGTGGAAAAATTGAGCTTAAGAAATCCGCTGACTAGTTGGTGCAGCTTAGGAGGGCTAAGCAAACTATTGTTTATGAATGATGTGGAGTTGCGAAACAATCCCTTGTCCAGTTCTTTCAGGGCTTGGTAGTGAGCGGCTAAGTAATTTGGTACAACATTCCTGGTGGAAAGATACGTGGATGTACTCGTATTTAGTTATAGCGTCGTTAGTGTTACTGATGTTTCTGTGCTCCTTTTCCAGAAGAATCGTTGTGCAGTGGATTCCTGGATTTTTATGTCCAAGTCCTCCTAACTTGCTGGGTGTCGCGGTGTCTCTAAATGTTTATTTGAATGTGTTGTATTGTCAGACGTTCCAAGATGGAATTTGGAAATTTGTGGTAAGTTCCTATGGGACCAAACTGCTGAGGTCATCGGTCCCAAGGCTTACACACTACTTAATGTAACTTAAACTAACTTACGGACTTAAGGACAACACACAAACCAATGCCCGAGTGGGGACTCGAACCTCCAACGGGAGAGCCAAGAGAACCGTCGCAATGCGCTCGAGACCTCGCGGTTACCCCGCGTGGCGTACCAGGATGTTGAGGCCATGACTTGTTGGACGATCGCGTGAGGAATGGGCAGTATTGCTGCTATATACTGCAGTGAGGAAGATAACTTTTGGAGGCTATCAACGTACCTCTTGTTTTTCCTACATAACATGCTTTTATGCCAGGTGGTTATAATTAAACTGCAGCTACTCGTAGAGTCCAGTGTGAGCTGTAATTATCGTATCGTAGCGAAACTTTGTAGATATGTTAATGTATTAAAGTGGAATAGATGTAAGCTGGAAAAAAATTAGCACCAGTTTTGGCCGCCAGGTGCAAAACTAGCGCTGTACAGCACCTCGTCACTGTCTCTGGTTCTCATATTGAACAAACTGTGCCAGCGGCAGTTAATAACAAAATCAATATTATGCCTTTGTCTCTTGTTTGACCTTTTCCGTCTAGATTCCGTTCCTAATCCATTACATGTGGAAATATTCCTATATGTCTTTCGTCCATTTACAACATCAGATTTGCACTGGGTGGTCAAAATTAAAACTATTTTTTTTCATTGTATATCAATTCCTCATTATTGCATTAGAATACCCACCAAGTTTCACTGCCATGTGTCTATTACAGCCAACACTAGATCCCTGTCAGTAGCTAGCTTTTAATTGAAACCATCCAGTATTTTGGACCTTAGCTACCCAACCAAGACTCGTGGATGTTGGTTGGTTATCATAATGTGTGTTTGCCTTATGGTGGATAGTTTCCACCACGATACAGTGATTTGGAGTCCTTGCACTGACAGGCCCGACCGCATGTTATGCATTTCCAAGGACGAAAATTTTATACACCTAAAGATGTGAGTTTGAGATTCCTGAACCAGATGTGGTTTGAAAAAACAATTTGTATAACTGAAGCGGATCTCTTTTAATTAATTAAACAAGCCTTTCAGTTGTGGGCGTCCTACATACCAAATCGCGTGCATACCAGGAGATCATTTGACAATGGATGCAAACACCAGTAAGGGCACGGAGGTACAGAATGGGTTATTCAACCCTTGCCGAACAATGACACCGACACCAACATAAAATTACCACCATAGACACAACCCTGGTCCAAGGCGCTGCACTCATGGACTATGCAGCTGTCCGCGGAGGAGGTTCAAGTCCTCAAATGGTTCAAATGCCTCTGAGCACTATGGGAATCAACGTCTGAGGTCATCAGTCCCCTAGAACTTGGAACTACTTAAACCCAACTAACTTAAGGACATCACACACATCCATGCCCGAGGCAGGATTCGAACCTGCGACCGTAGTGGTCGCGCGGTTCCAGACTGTAGCGGCTAGAACCGCACGGCCACTTCGGCCGGCTTAGAGTCCTCCCTCGGGCATGTGTTTGTCCTTAAGAAAATTTAGGTTAAGTAGTGTGTAAACTTAGGGACTGATGACCTTAGCAGTTAAGTCCCATAAGATTTCACACACATTTTAACACAAGCCTGGAAACCATGAGCGAGCCTTGTTGTGGTTGACCTTGCCACAGTGTCTTCATTTACTTTTTTCCGATGCCTTGCGCTAGTTTCTATGGTTCTGGTCACTGTTGCGGTTGGTAAAAACAATGGGTACGAGGGCGATAGGGGAGCCAGTGAGATCAGCGCGTTGGAGTGTATGTGTCGCAACTTCAGAGTGAACGCTCTTCTCTACTCAGAGTAGAGGTGGAGGCACTGAGTGATTAGCAGTACGCCACAGAGCAGCTTGTGTAAGTAGGCTGTTTAGGTTTTTATGTTGGTAACGCCACGTAGCGGTCTGTATGAAAATCACTGGCTGTGCTGTGTGCAGTCTGTGGCTGGTTTGCATTGCTGGAATTTCTCTGCTGTAGTGTAGGGCAGTTGGATGTGAACAGCGCGTAGCGTTGCACAGTGAGAGGTGAGCCGCCAGCAGGGGTCTATGTGGGGAGAGAGATGGCGGAATTTTGAGTACGGACGATCTGGTCGTGTGTCCATCAGAAGGAGTAAATTTGAAATACTGATTACTTTTGAATATTATTAAGGTAAATATATTGTTTGTTCTCTCGCAAAATCTTTCACTTGCTAACTACGCCTATCAGTTGTTAGTGACTTCAGTAGTTTGAATCTTTTATTTAGCTGGAAGTAGTGGCGCTCGCTGTATTGCAGTAGTTCGAGTAACGAAGATTTTTGTGAGGTAAGTGATTTGTGAAAGGTATAGGTTATTGTTAGTCAGGGCCATTGTTTTGTAGGGATTTTTTAAAGTGAGATTGCGTTGCGCTAAAAATATTGTGAGTCAGTTTAGTGTTGATCAGAATAAGTAAAGAGAGAAATGTCTGAGTTTGTTCAGTTCTGCTCAGCAGTTTGAAAAAATAACGTAGAGGTTTACCATCACAGAAGTTCATTAATTTTTTAAAGGGGATGTTTCACTTGTTGTGTCCTGTATGGACTCAGGGTTGTACGTGCCTGCGTTGGGATCTGCCAGGAGGAACGGCGTACACAGCTAAATGGATTCGCAATTGCAAATATGGACAACCATTAACTGTAGATTGGAACGAAGCCAATGAAAATTTGTGCCCGACCGGGACTCGAAGTCGGATTTCCAGCTCACCACGAGCGGTCGTCTTACCATACCATCAGCGATTTCCGTGCACGACTGAGAACCAGACCCAAACTTCAACCACTCGTCTACTTTCATTGTAGTTGGGTCGTGGACTGCTTGTGTTCATGCCATTTATTGTTTGGCATCTTCTATTACTGTACTGCCGCCTCGTTTTCCTATTCCATTTACTGGCGTCGTTAACTTCCTGCCTCACTTGCCCGTGAGCGCCAGCAGCAGCGCGTATCGGTAAGTGCACTGTCGCGCAATCTCTGGAGCGACCGATAGTATTGAAACGTCACCTTAGACAAATTCATGAATGACTGTGCTGATAAGCCTCTCACATTATTTGCTTTTGAAACAGCTGATCAAAACTGAACGTACTCAGGCATTACTCTCTTTACTTATTCTGATCAACACTAAACTGACACACAATATTTTCAGCGCAGCGCAATCTGACTTTCAAAAATCCCTACAAAAGAATGGCCCTGACTAACAATAACCTATACCTTTCATGAATCACTTACCTCACAAAAATCTTCGTTACTCGAACTGCAATGCAGCGAGCGCCACTACTGCCAGCTAAATAAAAGATTCTAGCTACTGAAGTCACTAATAACTGATAGGCATAGTTATCAAATGAAAGATTTTGATAAAGAACAAACAATATATTTACCTTAATAGTGTTCAAAAGTCATAATATATGTATATCAGTTCATGACATCCAGTCTTACAAATTTACTGTCTCTGGTGGACGCACGTCCAGATCATCCGCTCTCAAAACTCCGCCATCTCTCTCCCCACATCCACCACTGCTGGCGGCTCACCTCCAACTGCGCAACGCTACGCGCTGTTAACTGCCAGCTGCCCAACACTACAATAGCAATATTGCAACAACGCCGACCAGCCACAGACTTCACACAGCACAGCCAGTGATTTTCATACAGAGTGCTATGTGGCGTTACCAATAAAAAAACCTGAAGAGCTTACTTACACATTTACTGGCGTCGCTAACTTCCTGCCTTACTTGCCCGTGAGCGACAGCAGCAGCAGCGCGTATCGATAAGAGCATTGTCATACCATCTCTGGACCGACCGATAGTATTTCCGGGTTGTCCTGTGTCTGGCAGTCATTTGCAGACGGACCAGCAGTGCAGTCGGGACGCAGCAGCAGTGAAGTCGGAGGACGGAGCGCCGCTGAGGCACGGACAGACAGTGCTCGCCGAACGCTGGCGACACTCATGAACTGTCCGACGGAGGGAGATTGGAGCGGGACGACCGTTGGCTGGTCGTCTCATCGGCCGACGTATATTTGGTCCTTTCACCGTTTCCGGGCCTGGGAAGTTGGTCGGTTGGCTTGGAGCAGCGAGGAAGTCTCCGTGGCACGTGTCTGACCGAGGCATGGCGCCTTCCACGCGCGGTTGGAGTGTTAGGGGCTGTTCCCATTGGCAGGATGTCCGTAGCTCATCGGTCCAGGACACGAAAGATAAGTTATCCTGTCACTTGGTCCGTTGACTGTCAGTCGGTTCGGTTGTCGTCGGATAGTGAATGGTTGACCTGACTGCCTGTCTTACCTATAAGCTACCTTTTGTGTTTGAATTTCAGGCCGACCCTCCACCATCTGAACGCCCTTGGGTGTACTGCCTTTTCTTTATTTGTTCTTGTTGTGTGTACTTGTATGGCTTCTAGCTGATTAAAAAAAATTAAGGTTGTTTTTCCTTTAAGGCGTACGATTCTTTAGTCCTTCAGCCTAATTGAAAGAACTGTTTCACGTAAGGCGTTTCGTATTTAAAAAATCAATGTTGTGGAGTTTTAAGTGCTATGTCGTCTGCCGATTTGAATTTAACTTGTTTGCTGTTGACGTGTCTGATTCTTTGGGCCTTCAGCCTAACTAAAGAAGTGTTTTAAGATAAGCTGTTGCCTTTTAAATTTCTGTTTTGGTTGAGTTTCGCCTAACTAAGAACTGTTTTACGTAAGGCCTTTTTTATTTTAATGTTGTTTAACCTTAAGTGTTGGGCTTTCAGCTGATTTTGAATTCAAATTGTTTGCTCTGAAAATCTCAGATTCTTTGGGCTTTCAGCCTAAATAAATAACTGTTGTATGATAAGGCTTGCATTTTAAATTTCTGATTATGCTTGCGTTTTCAGTTATTGGACTTCAGCCGTTTTTAAATTAAAGTGTCTTTCAGCCGGTAACTAAGTCACAAAGATTAAAGCTGTGTGTTTAAAATATTTTTTTTGGGCTCTTGTAATATTTGATCAAATAGTAAAGTTGTATGTTCGAGTGTAACTGACAGTCCCTTATTCTAGCCCCTTTCCACAATGTAAACAACCTATCCTGTCCTGCGGGTTAAGGCGGCCGTCTCAGTAGTTATTCCAATGTACTGCTGCTGGTTGTCCATATTTGCAATTGCGAATTCATTTAATGTATTACATAACGACTGCAGTATGTGTTTCTTTGCAAATGCATGCATGTACAACGGAAATTTGCATCGTATTCGGTATAACACAGGCAGCACAATATCGTATTCACCCGCAGACAATGGGCAAACGACTTTCAAGTAAAAGGTATCGCCTACACGGGAATATACGTAACGGATGTACAAGTACAGATTGTTGGTTGATCGATTTGGGGGATGGGACCAAACAGAGATGTCATCGGTCCAATCGGGTTAGGGAAGGATGGGGAAGGAAGCAGGCAGTGCTCTTTCAAAGGCATTCGCCTGAGTGCAGGTTGTCGAGACACACAGTAGACGTCATATGAAAACTTGTGTCTGGCCATGAGCCATGCATGGATTTCCAAACGCTAAGACAACTGTTCGCGATAATGGGGAAATCCGGGTTCGACTCCCAGTCTGTTACAAATTTTTACTGCCGTCATTCCATTCTACATGCATGCATATCCAAAGGAATACCTGCAATAACACAGGGATTGTAATATCGAAGTACACAGTGTCCCTGTACCTGCACTTGGAGGGTGTTACCTTGGCTTACTTCGAAGGGGGTATCGCCGTTCTCGGCAATTTCTGTCTGTTCCCTGTTGAAGGCACTGCTCAAGGTGCAGCTCACCGAATGAGTTATTACCTACACTTCAGAAAATTTACTAGTGCGTCGAGTCATAGAACATTCTGTCCCTTTATGATAAGAGGCTTGGCAAAAAACACAGTGTCGGCAGATTGGTACTTAATTACTAAGACATAATGAGAGGATGCATTACATGTAGTTTATATGCTGAGTAAAAGTTTCCCACTCGTGGCAGGAGTCTGTGTTCGTGAGGGGAGGATTGCGACTACAAATATTTGCTTTTGCATCTGCACAGAGCAGGCCCATTTAGTTGACTTAACAAAATAGTTTCATATGCTTTGTAATGGGACATTTGTTAGAAGTTGACATGTTAACTGCTGTTGTTTTTCTTAATGAAAACTTAGTAGTATGCAACTGTGTTCACTGAAAAAAAAAGATATTTCTGTTCCTTTCTAATAAAGTCTTAGAGTAGGGTAGATTTCTTTAATTTTGAAAGTAAAAGTGTTCGAAGAAAATTCTTGTTCATTCTAAAGTTTAGAAGGTTAGTAGTGCTGTTGGTGGTGAGAGGGGAGGCCGTCGATGGTGATGGTGGTTGAGGCGTAAGGGGTGGGGGTAGGGTCTTGCTGCTATATATATGACTGCATTAGGCGTAATGGTCTCAGAAATGTCGGGAACCGCTGATGTAGAAGTATCGGATGAATATCTCTGAAATAACCTGTATATTGTTGGCAAGACACACACGCATGGATGTGCTCCCCAGAACCAGTTTCAAGTCTGTAGCGAACCCGGAACGAACGCATTTCGAAAGTCAACTACGACTGCATTAACTCAGGTTCCAGTACTACAGTTTTTATGTCTCGTCAGCGAGCCAAAATCGCTGGACTTCAGAAGATCGGAGGCGATGGAATCAATGAGAGATTGTACGTTAGGGATAGGCAAATCCGGCCGGTTTAAACCGATATCGGTATTTGAGCTCTGAATAACTAATATTTTTCGGCGTTTGGTCTCGGTTATAACAGGTTTTCTTTTTACTTTTTTACTAATAGATCGATAAAAAAACTTGTACGTCAATTTGCTGGAATAGAAATGGTGCAGTGTTTTGGTTTTAAACATATACATATTTTTTAAGCGTGTAATATATGAATGCATTGTTTCGCAGTGGTAGGCCTATATACTGATAAAATTGTCTCGGGCTCCAGGCGCTACAGTGATTTAAAATCCACGAGCTTTCGGCCGAGTTCTCCTCGGCCGAGAGGTCGTGGATATCAAACCATTGCACGCGGCTGGAAGCCCGAGAAAATTTTATAAAAAAACTCATAAAATTTCCATCGATTTGAAATATTGGCCTGCTATACAGAATTGGGAAAGTGATCATTGCAGTTTTAATAACAATACCAACAGAAATGACCAACAAATATATTGTAACGTCCTCTTAGAAAAATTATAAATGACAGTACTGCTAAACTGTTATTTGATACAAAGACAGCTGAGTAAAACTGAACGTACTTAGACATTTCTCCCTTTACTTATTCTGATCATCACTAAACTGACACAAAATATATATATATATATATATTTTTTTTTAGCGCAGCGCAAGTCTGACTTTCAATAACCGCTACAAAAGAATAGCCCTGACTAACATTAACCTATACCTTTCATGAATCACTTACCTCACAAAAATCTTCGTTACTCGAACTACTGCAATACAGCAAGCGCCAATACTGCCAGCTAAATGAAAGATTCTAACTACTGAAAGCACTAACTACTGATAGGCATAGTTAGCAAATGAAAGATTTTGATAGAGAACAAACAAGTCATATATATAGGGTGTTACAAAAAGGTACGGCCAAACTTTAAAGAAACATTCCTCACACACAAAGAAAGAAAATGTTATGTGGGCATGTGTCCGGAATCGCTTACTTTCCATGTTAGAGCTCATTTTATTACTTCTCTTCAAATCACATTAATCGTGGAATGGAAACACACAGCAACAGAACGTACCAGTGTGACTTCTAACACTTCGTTACAGGAAATGTTCAAAATGTCCTCCGTTAGGGAGGATACACGCATCCACCCTCCGTCGCATGGAATCCCTGATGCGCTGATGCAGCCCTGAAGAATGGCGTATTGTATCACAGCCGTCCACAATCGATAACGAAGAGTCTCTACATTTGGTACCGGGGTTGCGTAGACAGAGCTTTCAAATGCCCCATAAATGAAAGTCAAGAGGGTTGAGGTCAGGAGAGCGTGAAGGCCATGGAATTGGTCCGCCTCTACCAATCCATCTGTCACTGAATCTGTTGTTGAGTAGCGTACGAACACTTCGACTGAAATGTGTAGGAGCTCCATCGTGCATGAACCACATGTTGTGTCGTACTTGTAAAGGCACATGTTCTAGCAGCACAGGTAGAGTATCCCGTCTGAAATCATGATAACGTGCTCCATTGAGCGTAGGTGGAAGAACATGGGGCCCAATCAAGACATCACCAACAATGCCTGCCCAAACGTTCACAGAAAATCTGTATTGATGACGTGATTGCACAATTGCGTGCGGATTCTCGTCAGCCCACACATGTTGATTGTGAAAATTTACAATTTGATCACGTTGGAATGAAGCCTCATCCGTAAAGAGAACATTTGCACTGAAATGAGGATTGACGCATTGTTGGATGAACCATTCTCAGAAGTGTACCTGCGGAGGCCAATCAGCTGCTGATAGTGCCTGCACACGCTGTACATTGTCCGGAAACAACTGGTTCTCCCGTAGTACTCTCCATACAGTGACGTGGTCAACGTTACTTTGTACACCAGCAACTTCTATGACGCTGACATTAGGGTTATCGTCAACTACACGAAGAATTGCCTCGTCCATTGCAGGTGTCCTCGTCGTTCTAGGTTTTCCCGAATCACAGGCTGGAATGTTCCGTGCTCCCTAAGACGCCGATCAATTGCTTCGAACGTCTTCCTGTCGGGACACCTTCGCTCTGCAAATCTGTCTCGATACAAACGTACCGCACCAAGGCTATTTCCCCGTGCTAATCCACACATCAAATGGGTATCTGCCAACTCCGCATTTGTAAACATTGCACTGACTGCAAAACCATGTTCGTGATGAACACTAACCTGTTGATGCTACCTACTGATGTGCTTGATGCTAGTACTGTAGAGCAATGAGTCGCATGTCAGCACAAACACCGAAGTCAACATTACCTTCCTTCAATTGGGCCAACTGGCGGTGAATCGAGGCAGTACAGTACATTCTGACGAAACTAAAATGAAACATGGAAATTAAGCGCTTCTGGACACAGGCCCACATAACATATTTACTTACTTTGTGTGTGAGGAATGTTTCTTGAAAGTTTGGCCGTACCTTTTTGTAACACCCTATATATATGTATACAAAATCAGTTCATGACATCCAGTCTTACAAATATCTTTTTCGTGACAGACACACGTCCAGATCGTCCGCTCTCAAAACTCTGCCATCTGTCTCCCCACATCCACCACTGCTGGCGGCTCACCTCCAACTGCACAACGCTACGCACTGTACACATCCAGTTGCTCAACACTACAATATTGAATATTCCAACAATGCCAACCACCCACAGACTGCACGCAGCATAGTCAGTGATACTCATACAGAGCGCTAATTGACGTTACCAGCATAAAAACCTTAATAGTCTATTTACAATATGACACAAAAATCGGTAGACCATTTGTGAAACAATAGTTCAGATGTGTGTGCGAGGCATGGCCACTTAAAAGACATGCGTATATGTGCAGTGTACAGTTTTAGCTCACACTGGGTCTGTCATTGCTGAAACAATGAGCTATGAGTTATTTATATTTTATAATAAAACTAGAAAGTAGCTATGAGCTGCCTGTGTTTATGTAATGTACCTTTGCCTGCTTGTAGCCCTTGGGAGTTAGAGTGAAGTACGATCAAGACACTAAGCAGATTCAGAAGGAGGTGGGTTGCAGTAAGTACTGGGAGATGAAGAAGCTTGCACAGGATAGGGTAGCATGGAGAGCTGCACCAAACAAGTCTCCGGACTGAAGACCACAACAACAACAACGATCAAGACACGTTCATAGGCTTTGTCGACTTCGAAAAAGGTTCGACAACGTAAAATGATGGAATATGTTCGAAATTCTGAGAGAAATAAGGGTAAGATGTAGGGAAGGCGGGTGATATACAGTATGTGGAAGTGGCAGTAAGGCACAACTAGAATGGAAGACTATGAAAGAAGTGCTAGCATTAGAAAGGGTGTAATAGAAGGACGTAGTCTTTCACCCTATTGTTCAATCTATATACATCGAAGAAGCAATGGCAGAAATAAAAGAAAGTTTCAAGAGATGGATTAAAATTCAAGTTCAGAGGCGGATATCAATGATAATATTTCCTGATGAAACTGCTATCCTCAGTGAAAGTAAGGAACTGTTAAAGGATATATTGCATGCTACGAGTAATCTAATGGGTACAGAACATGCACTGAGAGTAAATCGAAGAAAGACGAAAGAAATGAATGGTAGCAGAAATGAAACAGCGAACGCCTCACTTCTTTTCGAAACAAGCAGTGAGCGGGGGACTGACAAAATTTTCTTTTATTGACTTATTTTATTTGATATTTTTATCCTACGTATTTTGAAATGTGTAATGCAAAAATATGTGGGGGCCTTAGAGATTTTCTGTGTGTGTGTATGTGTGTGTGTGTGTGTGTCTGTAGGCGTGTGTCGGTGTCTACGTAGAATACCGGAAATAACAGCAATTAAAGAGCTGAAATCAGCTATACCTCCTGTACGCTCTCCAAAACGGTGTCACATTGAAACGCAAAGAGGATTACACGGATTTACATCTGAAGTCTATAACACAGGTATTAATTCAAAGTGTCTGCCCCACAGCCGCCAGGTTGCGAAGAAAACTGTCTCTTAGCTTACAAGGGAAACTGATCATCGCCCCTCCCCCAATACCCCTCCCCCCCCCTACCCTCTAGCTCAAGACGTGCTAAAATTAGCAAATCGCAAGAACAACGGCGTCGTGGTTGTGTTGTCACGCTGTTGGAATGCAATGCGGAATATCCCTGTTCACATTTCCCTCGCAGTCCCTTTTTTTCCACAAAATTATGATATTTCCGTCCAACCATTGACGTGTCGGGTCTCCTTCTGTATTCTTCGCAATTGTGACACTGTACCTTGGTTACAGAATATGAATCACGTGGTAAGAATATATTAGCGTCGTACGTAAATGTGATGAATAGTGAGAGCAGGCAAGACGCTTCATACACCTCTCACAGAAAAGGAAACAATAAAAAAACAGGTATGAAACGGGTTACTAGAAAGGAATTCAAGAGTCAAAACTTACACAAAGGAACGCAACAGTCATAACATGTGGTACCTATACAGAAAAAAGTAAGAGGTACTTGTGTATGGTGGTCCCTTCCTCACACCACACTGTTGCAAGCGGACGTTACATCACGGCACAGACACAAGTCTGAACACAGCAAAAAGACACATCAGTGACCAGACGGACAGTGCATAATTTTATGAAAAAAGAAAATCGGGCACTAGAGAAATTTGAGCACGAGTCCTCCCCCTTGGCAATCCGACAGCAGGACCACATAGGCACGACCCTGCAGGCTATTGCCAATCGCTCGATGTTGCACATCATTCTACTTTGCTTCTTTTTTCACAATTCAGTACACCTTCTTCCTGTTTTCAGGCTTGATCGGCGTTCAGTTTTTTACGTACTGTCCACTGATACATCTGACGGGGTTGCAATGGCGAGTTTCCCTTGTAAGCAGCGAAGCAACCGCCAGGTGCCTCGTACCAGCAATCACTCCGGGCAATGATCGACCTGATGATTTCGTACAAATAGAACTCGACTCGCAAAACATGCAAATAACGAAAAAAACCAATTCCGAAATTTGAGTTGTAACGAAGAGTAGGTGCGGGGGCGGAAGGGAGGGGCCCCACTCACCACATCACCCATCCTCTCAAAGTAGCAAACGCAATTTCGGAAATCAATATGCATCGTCCCTCTGGGTTCGAGAGGCGAGCGGCCTGTTCGTTTATTTTCAGGCGGTGGCGTGCTGATCGTGTTTCACGACCAATTTATTGGTTTATTTGTTTATTGGTTTATTTTCGTCGTGACCCACTGGAAACTGTGATTACCTTTTGGGAGCGGCAAATCGAAACCGTAGCAATATTCGGAAACGATGAGGCTCCTATATTAGTAACCTGGTTACTGTCGGCCATTAGTCTGACGCTCTTAGCGACCGCCTGCTGCCGGCGCGTGTGACGCGGCGTTTGTACGCGCAAGGAGAGCGAATGGTGCGACACCTGGCGGTAAACGACACACACATCCTGCTGAAACAGTGTGTCTCACATCTTACTCACATTGAAGTAATCCGCTCGCCTACTGAGATTTCAGTTAATTCGACAGTATCATTGTCTTTCTTCATTCATTTACACGCTGGAGAGGAGTTGTACCATCATGAAGACATGGACCAATTTTCTTCAACAGTTCCGCTGATGTTCACCACCGCCACACAAAGGGGAACGAACTCATGTCCATCGTCATCAGTATAAGATGCGACCCTCATTCGGACAAAAACTGTACATATACATTTACGTCCACATCGACATGGCTACTCCGCAGTTCACAGTTAAGTGCCTGGCAGAGGGTTCATCGAACCACCCTTAGGCTACCTCTCTATCACTCCACTCTCGAATGGTGCTCGGGAGAAACGAACACTTAAATGTTTCCGTGCGGGTTCTGGTTTCTCTTTTTATTAAGATGATCATTTCGTCCTAAGATGGTGCGCGACATATAATATTTTCACACTCTGAGGAGAAATGCGGTGATTGAAATTTCATGAGAAGGTGTTTCCGCACCGAAAAACGCCTTTGTTTAAGGACTGTCATCCCAGCATATGCACCATATCACTGGCACTCTCTCTCTTATTAAGCGATAATACGTAGCGAGCTGCCCTTCATCGAACTTTTTCGATGTCCTCCGTCAATCCTATCTGGTGCGGTTCCCACGCTGCACAACAGTACTCAAGAACAAGGCAGACAAGCGTAGCGGAAGCAGGCTCTTTAGTTGATCTGTTACATTTACTAAGAGTTCTGACAATGAATCGCAGTCTATGGTTTTGCTTTCGCCACAACATTATCCATGTGATCGTTCCAACCTAAGTTTTTCGTAATCGCAATCCCTAAGTATTTTGTTGAGTTTACAGCCTTTAGCTTTGTGTGGTTTATTATGCAACGGAAATTTGGTGCTCTTGTGGATAACGTCATACCTTTCGTTACTTACAGTCAATTTCTACTTTTTTCTCGATAGGTATATCTTGTCTACATCATTTTGCAACCCGTTTTGCTCACTGATGACTGTACATGACGATAAGTGACACAATCATCTGAAAACATGTAAGAAAGCTGTTCAGATTGTCTCCTGAATTGTTCACATTGGACAATAACAGCAGAGGGTCTATAATCTTTTCCTGGGGAGCTCCAGATATTACTTATGTTTTACTCAATGGCTTTCCTTCAGTTACTATGACAGGAAATCAGGAATCCAGCGGCACAAATGAGACGATACGCCAGAGTCACGAGGTCGAGGCGAGGAAGGGCGTCAAAAGTCTTCTGTAAATCTAAAAGCATTTGAATCAATTTAACATCCCTTGCCGGTAGCACTTATTACTTCGTGAGAATAAAGAATTCCCAGAATGAAATTTTCACTTTGCGGCGAAGTGTGCGCTAATATGAAACATCCTGGCAGATTAAGTTTCAAATCAGCGTACGCTCCGCTGCAGAGTGAAAATTTCATTCTAGAAACACCACCCAGGGCTGTGGCAAAGCCGTGTCTCCGCAATATCCTTTCTTCCAGGACTGCTAGTTCTGCAAGTTTTGCAGGAGAACATCTACGAAGGTTGTAAGGCAGGAGACGAGGTGCTGCCGGAAGTAAAAGCTGTGAGGACGGGCCGTGAGTCGCGCATCGGTAGCTCAGTTGGTACAGGCACGGTAGCTCAGGGTGATCGGTCAAAAATGGTTCAAATGGCTCTGAGCACTATGGGACTTAACATCTGTGGTCATCAGTCCCTTAGAACTTAAAGCTACTTAAACCTAACTAACCTAAGGACATCACACACATCAATGCCCGAGGCAGGATTCGAACCTGCGACCTTAGCAGTCGCGCGGTTGTGATCGGTCAGAGGGCTGCTTGATCTCTATGATAAAAAAAAACTGATTAAAAGGAATCAACGATCAACTTGAACGGAAGTCATGTGACGACGTCCGCCCATGCCAAACGCAACTAACTACATCTAAAAAAAAAAATGTTGGTTGAGCATTTTCCCGCGAAAGACAGAGGACCCGAGTTCGACTCTCGGTACGGCACACACTTTCAGTCTGGCAGGAAGTTTCAATATAGAACTTGTTGTGTTTCACAAGAACGATATTTTCTGAATCCATGTTGGCTGTTTCTCAATAAATTGTTAAATTGTTTTCATCGATGTGATTCATAATATTCTAGCACAGTGTATATTCCATATTCTACTGCAAATCGACGTTAGCTATACGGGTGTGTAATTCAGAGGATTACTCCTATTTCCTTTCTTGGGTATTGGTGTGACTTGAGCAACTTTGGGTACGGATTTTTCTACGAGGGAGTGATTGGTTACTACTGCTGAGTACGGGGGTATTGTATAGGCATACACTGAAATGAACCTGATTGGTATACAATCTGGACCGGAAGACTTGCGTTTTTTCAAGTGACACAGTAGGTAACAGCCTTAGAACGTCACCCGGAGGAATGTTCTGTAATGCACGAAACACATGCATTGTCATTTTGTCAACAATATTGACAAGAGGCTGATATGGTAGCACAATATTCCCAGCGCGCCCCAGAAATGTTCTCGTTCTGCAGTCATCGCAGTACGACAACCTATCTGTGCCATTTGTTGGTGTGATGCTGCCGTGTCCTTCCTGCCGATCATTAGCTCTTTCTCTGAAAAATACTTCTCTGATATCTGTAACAGTCTATAGATCCCATCTAGGTAACTTTCAACAATTTATGGGAAGTCTAGATGCGCAATTTAGCTAAGTATCAGACAAGAAGAAAAAGTAGTTTCTCCAGATTTCAGTGAAGATTTCTTAAAAGACGCGGACAGAAAAATGAACAAGGATTGTAATTGGGTGTTTCAATCTAATTTCAGTAGTCAGTTTTCCAAAACGTGTGCAGCAAAATAGTAGTACACTGATTTTTGTAGTGTTCAGGATGAAACAATTATTATGTAATCGGTTGCTAATAGATTATCTAAGCATGCTGCACAAGTACAGGAAATAACAATTTGGCAACTTACACCATTGAACACTGGAGCAGGTTAATACAAAACAGTGAGGGTCATTATTGAGAAGATGATACAGTGTTTTACGAGTAAGTTAAAAGCGGCAATATGGGATGAAGTACACGTAGAAGAAGCTGAAGAGCTGCGAAATTCAATTTATTAGGTACTAAATTTTTGTCATTTGGCAGTTGCTTTCCTAAAAAATTATCAAGAAGATAAAAAAAGGTAACTAAGGCAATTATGTCGCATGTAGGAGGAAGAGAGAAACTGGTGTAAAGGCAAGAGTAAGTAAAGATCCGACATTAATTGCATACTGCAAAAACTACTGTAGTATTTTAAGGAAAGTCATTAAAAGGTCTAGAGGTACGCACGCCTTGACAGAAATAAATAGATAATGCCCATAATAAGATTAAAACTACATGGGAATATTAAAACGAAAGAGAGAACAGCCAGACAGTGTACCAGATTCCGTAACAGTCTAAATGATAATATCGTGACTGATAATTCACAAGTTGCATGTGATTTAAACAATCACTTTCTATACGTAGCAGAAAATATTGGATTTAATGGTTCAGTTGAAGGATTAAGAGAATATATTTAAAATTTCATTGCACAAAGCTTTAAGCAACTAGAAGTAACTCCGAAATCGTTTATTGAAATTAATGCAGTTAGAAAATTGCAGGGAAACGAAAGCTCATGTGGGCTCGGAATTTCAAACAGAATTCTGAAAAGTCATCGAATGCCTCACTGCCACAGGGAAATTTTACAGGTAGGTTGTTCTGAACAATTATTAAACCAGTTTGTAAGAAAAGTCACAAGAAAGGCTCAAAAAATATTCGTCCAGTTCCCTTGCTGATACATTTTTCGAAAATATTCGAAAAGTAATGTACTCAACAGTACTCGCACACTTGAGTGATAAGAATTTCCTCGGCATACAGCAGCTTGGATTCCAGAAGGATTGCTCAACTTAGAATGGTATTATACACTCACTCATCGAATAGTACAGGTGCCAATAATAGTATAAAGCCATTTGGTATTTTTATTATTTTACTAGACGTTTGATTAAGTGGATCACGATGCTCTCTTAGAAACACTCTAGTTTTATGGAACTGATGGCTTTACACTTAGCTGGTTTGAATCATACTTAAAAAACTGAAAGAAAAATATTGGCATTAATAACTCACACAATCGTATTGAGTGAGGCAGAGAATGTCGGAAAGTTAGAAAATTTTACCGACTGGTGTAAAATCACAAAGGGAGTCCAATAGCGTTCAATTCGTTGTCCACTCTTCTTCCTTATACATGTCAATAACTTTCCATTTAACGTTCAATGAGCAAAATTGATACCTTATGCAGAAGTTACTACTGTTATAATAAATCCGATTAGAGTGAAACCAACAGAAGAATTAATAAATTATATTATCCAAAGAATTATTAAGTAGTTCTCTGAAAATGGACTCTCTCTAAATTTTGGAAAACCACATTACATTCAGTTCTGTGCAACAAATGAGATCATACGGCAATTTATGTAGCACATGAGCTACAGTCAGTAAGCAGATTAGAATGCTCTAAATTACTGGGAGCACATATTGATAAAAACGTGAAGTGGAAGAAGCGCATTACTGAGCTTCTCAAACAGTTAAATTCAGCTGGTTTTGCTCCATGTACAGGTGCTAATCCTAGAACAAACGTATCAACCTCCACACATATTTTGCGTATTTGAAAAATGGTTCAAATCACTGTTAGCACTATGGGGCTTAACATCTGAAGTTATCAGTTCACTAGAACTTAGAACTACTTAAACCTAACTAACCTAAGGACATGCCACACACACATCCATGCCACAGACAGAATTCGAACCTGCGACCGTAGCGATCGCGCGGTTGCAGACTGAAGCACCTAGAACCGCTCGGCCACAACGGCCGGCTTTTGCGTATTTTTACGCAGTAATGTCCTATGGAATAATTTTCTGGAGTAAATCGTCACTTACAAAGAAAGTATTGATTGCACAAAAGCGTTCATTCACTGACCTCTTCAAGAAGCTAGGTTTTTTACCTGCGCCGTCACCGTACATATATTTGCTAATAAAAATCTCCGTAGACAGCGTATCACCATTCGAGAAGAACAGTGATGTTCGTACCTAGAGGAAAAAATTACCTTTATTACCCACTGTTTACGCTGTCGGTAGCTCCAACAGGAGATCAATATGCAGCAACAAAAATTTTTGACCATTTGCCCAGAAACATACAGGAGCGAAGCAAGTTTTACGTGTATTTTAAAATAATTTCTTCTGGATAACTCCTTGTATTCTATTAATGAATTTTTACTTAAAAAGTGGTAGCCACAAAAATGCGTAGTTACATAAGTAGGACTAAAAATGATAGTGTGTTCATTAATGTTAACACTAATCATGTATGCATATCCTGTAAACTGACTCGTTCCGCATCATTTTGATAGAGGAATCGTTCAAATGATCTCTTTAACATGCAACTAACTAACTACCTGTCAAAGACGGAGAAATGACGTAACGACGCACGTGTGCGGCCTGTGAGCATGATGTGATCTTCATCTAAAACGTTTCAATGACGTCAGACAGACCCAGTAGCCATCACGCACTTTTCACCTGTAGGAATGAATTTTTTCTGTACTGAAAATAAAGTAGTGTCAGGTTGAAATTATAATCAAAACATCCTGAGGACATGGGAATACAGAAATATAGCACTGCAAAAAGCTGGGAATTTAAGGAGATGCGATGTGGATAAACTGGCAGAACCAGAGGTTGTACAGAGTGTCAGGGAGAGCGTAAGGGAACGCTTGACAGGAATGGGGGAAAGAAATACAGTAGAAGAAGAATGGGTATCTTTGAGGCATGAAATAGTGAAGGCAGCAGAGGATGAAGTAGGTAAAAAGACGAGGGTTAGTAGAAATCCTTGGGTAGCAGATGAAATATTGAATTTAATTGATGAAAGGAGAAAAAAAAGAAATGCAGTATATGAAGCAGGCAAAAGGAATACAAACGTCTCAAAATGAGATCGGCAGGAAGTGCAAAATGGCTAATCAGGGATGCCTAGTGGACAAATATAAGGATTTAGCGGCATATATCACTAGGGGTAAGATAGATACTGGCTACAGGAAAATTAGATACCTTTGGAGAAAAGAGAGCGTATGAATATCAAGAGCTCAGATTGAAACCCAGTCCTAAGCACAGAAGGGAAAGCAGATAGGTGGAAGGAGTATATAAAGGGTCAATACAAGGGCGATGTACTTGAGGACAATATTATGGAAATGGAAGAGGATTTAGATGAAGATGAAATTGGAGATATGATACTGCGTGAAGAGTTTGACAGAGCACTGAAAGACATCAGTCGAAACAAGACCCTGGGAGTAGGCAACATTCCATTAGAACTAGTGACAGCCTTGGGAGAGACAGTCCTGAGAAAACTCTACCATCTGTTGAGCAAGATGTATGAGACAGGCGAAATACCCTCAGACTTCAAGAAGAATATAATAATACCAATCTCAAAAAATGCAGGTGTTGACAGATGTGAAAGTTACCTAACTATCAGTTTAATAAGTCACAGCCACATTCTTTGCAGACGAATGGAAAAACTAGTAGAGGCCGACCTCAGGGAAGACCAGTTTAGATTCTGTAGAAATATTGGAACACGTGAGGCAATACTGACCCCTACGACTTAGATTAAGGAAAGACAAATCTACGTATCTAGTATTTGTAGAAGTAGAGAAAGCTTCTGCGAATATTGACTGCAGTACTCTCTTTCAAATTCTGAAGGTGGCAGGGGTAAAATACAGGGAGCGAAAGGCTATTTACAATTTGCACAGAAACCAGATGTCAGCTATAAAAGTCGAGAGGCATGAAATGGAAGCGGCGGTTGGGAAGGGAGTGAGACAGGGTTGTAGCCTGTCTCCTATCTTATTCAATCTGGATATTGAGCAAGCAGTAAAGGAAACAAAAGAAAAATTCGGAGTAGGTATTAAAGTCCATGGAGAAGAAATAAAAACGTTGAGGTTCGCCGATGACATTGTAACTCTGTCGGCGACAACAAAGGACTTGGAAGAGCAGTTGAATGGAATGGACAGTGTCTTGAAGGGAGGGTATAAGATGAACATCAACAAAAGCAAAACGAGGATAATGGAGTGTAGTCGAATTAAATTGGGTGATGCTGAGGGAATTCGTTTAGGAAATGAGACGCTTAAATCAGGAAATGAGTTGTGCTATTTGTGGAGGAAAATAACTGATGAGAGTGGAAGTAGACAGGATATAAAACGTAGACTGGCAATGACAAGAGAAGTGTTTCTCAAGAAGGGAGGTTTGTTATCATCGTGTGTAGATTTAAGTGTCAGGAAGTCGTTTCTGAGACGGCCGCTGTGACCGAGGGTTCTAGGCGCTGCAGTCCGGAACCGCATTGCTGCAACGCTCGCAGGTTCGAATCCTGCCTCAGGCATAGATGTGTGTGATGTTATTAGGTTAGTTAGGTTTAAGTAGTTCTAAGTCTGGGGGACTGATTACCTCAGATGTTAAGTCCCATAGAGCTTAGAGTCTTTTGAACCATTTATTTGAAGTCGTTTCTGAAGTATTTGTAGGGAGTATAGCCATGTATGGAAGTGAAACATGGACGATAAATAGTTTGGACAAGAAGATGAGAATGATGTGAGTCTTCACGATATTGTCCATAATGACAGACTTTCTATAAGGAGCACTGTTTAAGTTATCGGTAGTAACTGGGGGTGACATTTCTTTCCGCTTGTGCCGTCTACATTATATGCTGTAATGGGTGTGTTTAGACGTGTTGGAAGTGTTGAGTTTATGTTCAGGGCGTCGTGAGCAAAAGCAATGACAGGTATATTATGCCTTCATTTATGTAAGCGGACATAATGTGCTTAAAAAATATTAGAAACTAGTGGTCTGCCACAACTTCTCAAGGGGTTGCACTATCAGTGACCGGACAACTTGTTGGCGTAGTGGTAAAAAAGTACCTATTAGTGGAGAAGGTATCCAAATCCATGAAGTATTTTATGAGAGTAGCCTTCACATTCTTTAATTCTTTCTTTTCCCAGTGCCCTTTTTCCCGCGGATACGCAGAGGCGCTTTTTTTTTTTTAATCTCATTTTGTTCGTGATTGTTCGTTCAATTTGTCCGGGACGGACGTCACATGCAGACACAAAATTACGTCGGGGGAGTTTAATTCACCGCAGTTCAGCCAACATGTACGAAGTATTTATAAATTACATAAGGGAACCTCCTACGTTAATCTCTCTGCTGGTGAAAAAGGTATCGACATCCTTGTGGTACAATTTCTGACATAGTGGTGGGGGACTTATATTATGTGTAGATGGTGAATATTAGTAAAATACTTGTGGTCAGTAAGTCAGGTCATTCTTTAAAACCAAAAAGAGGATGAAAAGAAGCCAATATTAGGAACTTATACGGAATTTTCATGGCATGTTTAGTGATGTCTTTTTCTATTTTATTCTTTAAATAATGTTATTTATGTTACCTGAAGTTTATTTATTTGTAGGTAAGTGCAGTACATGTATATTTTATGTTATATGGTTCAAATGGCTCTACGCACTATGGGACTTAACATCTGAGGTCATCTGTCCCCTAGACTTAGAACTACATAAACCCAACTAACCTAAGGGCATCACACACATCCATGCCTGAGGCAGGATTCGAGGCAGGACTATAGCGCCTAGAACCGCTCGCCCAGCCTGGCCGACTTCTGTTTGTAGTACAAAAACAAACAGAATTACAGTGGTGTGCATAAAAGTGTGTCGTGAAGACCGTAAGACATGCATAGTGCGGCAGAACAACGTCGTGTAGTACGTTGTTTAGGTTTTTATGTTGGTAACGCCACGTAGCGCTCTGTATGAAAAATTACTGGCTGTGCTGTGTGCAGTCAGTGGCTGGTTGGCATTGTTGTAATATTCGCTATTGTAGTGTTGGGCAGTTGGATGTGAATAGCGCGTAGCGTTTCACGGTTGAAGGTCAACCGCCAGCAGTGGTGGGTATGGGGAGTGACATGGCAGAGTTTTGAGAGCGGATGATCGGGACTTGAGTCCATCAGAGACAGTAAATTTGTAAATATATATGACTTTTGAACATTATTAAGGTAAATACATTGTTTGTTCTCTAGCAAAATCTTTCATTTGCTAACTATGCCTATCAGTAGTTAGTGCCTTCAGTAGTTAGAATCTTTTATTTAGCTGGCAGTAGTGGCGCTCGCTGTATTGCAGGAGTTCGAGTAACGATTTTTGTGAGGTAAGTGATTCATGAAAGGTATAGATTACTGTTAGTCATGGCCATTCTTTTGTAGGGATTGTTGAAAGTCAGACTGCGTTGCGCTTAAAAAAATATTGTGTGTCAGTTTAGTGATGATCAAAATAAGTAAAGAGAGAAATGACCGAGTACGTTCTGTTTTACTCAGCTGTCTTCGTATCAACTAACGTAGAAGTTTACCAGCACAGTACTTCACTAATTTTTCTATGGGGACGGTTCAGCCGCAAAAAAACGCCAGTGATCTTTCTTCTAGAAAGCTGCTGCTTCTACTCCGTCTCCATGACGTCACAAAAATTTTTACATGTTGTGCGTTTTAGTACCTCATATCAGATGTCCTCTGAAAGCAAGGCTAGGCTCTTATTTGTCTTCAAGGCATGTTTTTAAGAAAGTGTAACAATGTTATCTCCTGAAAGTGGTCTTCAGAACACGAGAGAGCACGAGCTCCCGCTTACAAGGATCCATTCTCTGGCCTGAGCTCGGCCACAAGGCAGGGCTCTGTCGTAAACGGGCGGTAGATGATACCTGCCCCCGTGGATGGGCTGGCGCAGCGAACTCATGTTGTCAACACCAGAGGCTGCCCGCGTTTGCCGGCGACAGGGACCGCGTTTCTCGTTACCTCATACACCGATTCGCCTGTCCTAACATCCAGCGTGCTTCCCATTCCTACCCACACGCAGAAAGCATAGAGAACACGCAAGGAGTCCTTCCACCTTGTTAATATATTTTCCAAGATGTTAGCTAGAAGAGAGTACACGTAGCCATTGTAATACAATTCCCTTTGATAAAACATTGTTATCGTATTTTGCTCCATCATTTTCCTCTAAATTGGGTGTTATTCTCAGATTAAATGAAAAGGGGCATGAAAATTGCCTTGCTGCTTTTCAACATATTTGATCCATATTCCACGACCATAATAACATCATACACAGCATCAGTTGAACTTTGCCAGACCAAGGTACACAAGAGCATCAATAATTATTTTAGTGCGCATTAGCATAAAACCACGGAAGGCACAACGTCATCAAAGTAAAATCAGTGAAGGCAGAGACTGCAGCATAGTCTTAATAAATTCTAAGCTTATGCAGCGTGGTCCATTGATAGTGACCGTGCCAAATATCTCACGAAATAAGCATCAAACGAAAAAAATTCAAAGAACGAAACTAGTCTATCTTGAAGGGGGAAACCAGATGGCGCTATGGTTGCCCCGCTATATGGCGCTGCCATAGCTCAAACGGATATCAACTGCGTTTTTTAAAATAGGAACCCACATTTTTATTACATATCCGTATAGTACGTAAAGAAATATGAATGTTTTAGCTGGACCACTTTTTTCGTTTTGAGACTGATGGCGCTGTAATAGTCACACACGTATTAGTACGTGATATCATGTAACATTCCGCCAGTGCGAACGGTATTTGCTTCGTGATACATTACCCGTGTTAAAATGGACCGTGTACCAATTGCGGAAAAGGTAGATATCGTGTTGATGTATGGCAATTGTGATCAAAATTCCCAACGGGCGTGTGCTATGCTGCTCGGTATCCTGGACGACATCATCCAAGTGTCCGGGCCGTTCGCCGGATAGTTACGTTATTTAAGGAAACAAGAAGTGATCAGCCACATGTGAACCGTCAACCACGACCTGCAACAAATGATGATGCCCAAGTACGTGTTTTAGCTGCTGCCGCGGCTAATCCGCACAGCAGTAGATAAAAAATTGCGCGAGTATCGGGAATCTCAAAAACGTCGGTGTTAAGAATACTACATCAACATCAATTTCAACCGTACCATATCTCTATGCACCAGGATTTGCATGGCGACGACTTTGAACGTCGTGTACAGTTCTGCCACTGGGCACAAGAGAAATAGAAATTACGGGACGACGACAGATTTTTTGCACGCATTCGATTTAGCGACGAAGCGTCATTCACCAATAGCGGTAACGTAAACCTTCATACTATGCACTATTGGGCAACGGAAAATCCACGATGGCTGCGACAAGTGGAACATCAACCTTGGCAGGTTAATGTATGGTGCGGCACTATGGGAGAAAGGATAATTGGCCCCCATTTTGTCGATGGCAATCCAAATGGGCCAATGTATGCAGCCAGCCAGCCAGCGGTACAGCCGAGCAGCAGCAGCAGCAGCAGCAGCGGTACCGGCCGACAGCAGCGGTACCGGCCAGCCTCAGCGGTCTAGCCTGTAGCAGCCAGCCCGCCCTCCAGCAACCGCAGCAGCAGCGGATCCAACCCCGTCCGCGGCAGCAGCAGCAGCTGCAGCATACCTGCCAGTCGTCGTCGCCGTCAGCTTCAGCTTCCGCGCCAGCAGCGTGGGACTCTGGTCGTCGTCCGTCTTCGTCTTCGTCTGTCCCCAGTTCTTTTCTTCTTCTTCTGCCCCTTTCCTTTTTGTCCTGTGTCTTTTTGTGTATTCTTGTCGTCATGTCAGCCCCCACCAACACTACGACCACTACCACCACAGCCATAGAGAGCCCAGTCACACCCCCCTCTTTCCATCCCTCCTCTTCTCACTCTCCATTCGCCTTCGCTCTTTGTCGCCCTCTATCCAGCTTCTTCCTCCCGCTCCTCTCCCTCTGATTCTTTCCCCCCACTCCCCCAGCCTGTCACTGCAGCTCCAACTAAGGTGGTGGCCCGTCGGGCCACTGCCCATGCCCAACTCTCCCCATCGCCTTCGCCATCACCGCCACCGCTGTCGCCGTCGCCAATGCCTTCACCGTCACCATCTCTGGCGCCATCTGCTGCGTCCAAACTGGGACCTACCCGTTCCCGCCACCTCCCTATAGCTCCCATCCCTCATATCACCACCCACCCTACTGCCGCCGTTAAACGCCCTAGTGGCCCCGCCACCTACTCTGCTCCCAAAAAGGCCCTGCCCCATCCTCCTTCCCCCTCCCAGGGTGCCATGGATGTCTCCACACATGCCCCTGCTCCCTCCGCTTCCTCCTCCTCCTCCCCCCGCCTCTTTATACAAAAACCTCCTCTCCCGTCCGGATCCTTCCCTTCTCGAGGCCCGGAATCTCTCCCTCCTCCTCCATCAACATGTCCCTGGTGCCCCCATCTCCCTCCTCACTCCCAGACGGGATTCTGTTCTCATCTCCTCCCCCAGCCCTACCCTCCATACTGACATCCTCTCCTGCCTCTTCATCACGCAATTTGGCCCCAAAGCTTCCCTCACCCCTGCTCCTTCTCCATCTCCAACCAACCCGCCAACCCCAACCCCCATGGCACCCGCCAACCCTCACCACTGTAATCACTCGGCTCAGTCCGACAATCACAGAGGAGGAGGTGTTGGCGGAGCTCAAGGCGTATCCCACACTGGAGGTGCGGGCGGTCCGCTGCATTTTCAACTCGTCCGGCCCCACCCGCCCTATGCGGGTTTATTCTGAGGATGCCACCTCCATTGACCATCTCTTGAAGGAGGGTGCCCTCCTCTTCCACCAGCGCTATAAGGTCGACCCCTCCCATTCCCCTCCTAAATCCCTGCGCTGCCAGAGGTGTCTGAGCTATAACGCACACCCAACAGCTGAGTGCCGCGAGACCCCCACCTGCCGAATTGTAGACAAGTGCACTTCCTCCGGCAGTGCCCTAACCTACAATCCCCTCCCTCCTGCAATACCTGCAATCTCCCCCATCCCACCTACTCCTAAAAGGGTAAAGCCCGACCCCCTCCGACCACTCCTTAGCTCACTGTACCTGTCCGTCCTCTGGCCGTTCTTACCCATCCTGGCAATTCCCTTCGCCCCCCCCCCCCCCCCACCGCTGAGGACATCATCAGGTTCCTCACCATTGTCTTACAAAACGTCCACTCTTTCCAGCGCCCTCACACCCTCCAACTGGTCTCCCTCGCCGCCCATTCCATTTTCCAGTTGAAAATGTATGCCACCTACTCCAACAACCAGGCCCATTTCACCTTCTCCCGTCTTGACACCCTTGTCTAAATCCCTGTCATGGCGCGACAGCACCATACCCTTCTCAACAACATCTGCTGCCTTCCCGCCAACAAGAACCTCTTCCTGCACACCCTTGCCACCCACTGCGTGGATGCCTTCCTCCTCAATGAAACTTTCCTCCAACCCCACCACACCATCCGCACCTACCCTACCTCCTTCACCACTCCAATAATCCCCTTCCGATTGCGCATGGCGGAGTTGCCATTGGTCACCACCGCCAGATCCCAGTTCGGCTCCAACCTCTCCTTCCTGACCCCACCGAACACCTGATCCTTAGTCTCTTCTTCCCTGGCCTTACCGTCACCTGTGCCACCACCTATGTCCGCCCTAACGTCCCTATTCCCTTCGACTTCCTCTCCCACATTGATCTTACCTTCTCCTCCTAAGTGATCGCCGCCGACCTCAACATCCATAGTCATTCCGCCGCCCAGTTACAGCGGTGGCATCGGTTCCTCTCCTCCCTTCGAGGAGACCTCATCCCCATCCCCCAGCACACCCGCTCTGAATCCAACTCCACTCCCGATGTTACCCTTTCCTCCCCTAACCTCCTTGGCCGCATAACGGTGGATGTCCTGGAGCCTATTGGTAGCGACCATCTCCCTGTCCTCCTCACCGTTTCAGACGATCCTCGTAATGACCCTCCCCCAAAGTACATCCATGACTATTCCCGTGCCTACTGGAATGCCTACCAGGATACCCTCTCCAACCAGGTCGATAGCCACCCCTTCACCTACCACCACCCTGATGATGTAACCCATGCTGCCTCCTTTCTCCAGCAGACCTTGTCTGAGGCCGTGGAGGCCCACGTCCCTACTGTCGCCATCCACCCCCACCGTCCTACCTTACCACCACAGGCCGTCCTCCTCCTCCGTGAATCCCGTCGTCTCTACCGTACCTTCCTCCACATGCGTGACCCGGAGACACTACGACGCCACCGGCAACTCCAGCGACACATTCGTAATTTGCTCGCGGCCAAGAAACGCGGGATTGGCGGCAGACATGCACCCGTTTAAATGCTACCCTACCTATCAACTCGTCCAAGTTCTGGTCAGCCTTCCGTCGCCTTACCGGAATTAAACCCTCCCCCTACTATCCTCTTCTCCATGATGATCACACGTTTCCTGACACCCTTAGTAAGGTCAATCACTTTGCCTCCTACCTCTCCTATGTATTTTCCATCCTCGACGATCCCCAGTCGATTACTTCCTCTTCCCGGATGTCCGCAATCGAACTGACACCTCTGTCCCTCCCCTCGCGCCTGGTTTCCAGTACTTGGACAACATTGCACACACGGAACTCAATGCCCCTATCACTACACAGGATCTCATTGCCACACTCCGCACCAAACACAACACCGCTCCTGGTCACGATAGTGTCACCTACCATCACCTTCGTGAAACTCCTGTCTCTTTCCTCTCCACCCTGGCCAGGCTCTACAATGTAGTCCTGTCCACCGATTACTACCCCGACCTGTGGAAAACCTCACGTATCCTGATGTTCCTTAAACCTGGTAAACCACCATCTGCCGTCTCCTCCTACCGTCCCATCAGCCTTACCTCAGTCTTCAGCAAGGTCCTGGAATCTATCCTCACCTGCCGCATCCACCAGCATCTCCGCCAGCACTTTCTCCTTCCCATTACCCAGTGTGGCTTTCGGCAATCCTTCTCTTCCGCCAACCTTCTCCTTCACCTTACTCATCTCCTTTCCGAACAGCGTAATTCCCGTCGCTCTGCAATGTTCCTCTCCCTGGACTTCGAACGTGCTTATGACTGCGTATGGCATTCCTGTCTCTTCTTCAAGCTCCAAATCTTCGCCCTTCCCATTAATTACGTCCGTCTGATTGGCTCCTTTCTCTCCCGCCGTCCTTCCTATGTCACCAGCCATAACACAGATTCCTACACCTTTTTTTCCCTCTGCCAGTGTGCCCCAAGGCTCCATCCTATCTCCTCTTCTGTACCTTTTATATACAGCGGACATGCCGTCGCCGTCACCCCCCGTCCGCCTTCTCCAGTTTGCCGATGACACCGCCTTCCTTGCCCTTGCCCCCACCCTGCAGCACTCCCAACACCTTCTCCAATCCCATCTTGACCGGTTCACCGCTTGGTGCAACCAGTGGTTGATCAATCCCTCCAAAACCCAGGCGATCATTGTAGGCAAAACCACCCCTTCCTTCCGCCTCCTTGATTTCTATCTCACCATCTATGGCCATTCTATCGCCCTCACCCCCACCCTCAAGTACCTTGTCGTCACCCTCGACCGTCGACTCTCCTGGACGCCACATCTCCAGACAATCCAAGCCAAGGCACACTCCCGACTCTGTCTCCTCAAGTTCCTTTCCGGCTGTACGTGGGGTCTGGACCCCTCCACCATACTCCACACCTATAAATCCCTCATCCGCCCTATCCTTTGTTACGCCCATCCAGCGTGGATCTCCGCCCCTCCTACCTTTTACAAATCCCTCCAAATCCTTGAACGCCATGCTCTCCGCCTCGCATATCGCATCTGTCTCCTCTTCCCCACGCGGATCCTGTATGATCTCATTCTATTCCCCCACCTTCTCCTTTTCCTTGAGAGGATACGGATCCAGTACACCTCACGCAAACTCGATCCTCCTCACCCGCATGTATCGCCCATCCTCTCCCGCCCCCGCCTGCTGCCGCGCCTGTATTCCCACGTCCCACCCGTTCTCCATCTCTCCACCCTCCTCATCCTCTCCCAAGGTGGCTTCCGCCAGCTCCCTCTCCCTGATGATGTCCTCCTCCCCTCGATATGCCCCTGCTACCATCTTTGATTCTCCTTCCCTCTTCCTGTGTCTGTTCCTTTGGGCACCCTCCCTCCCTCATCCCTTTCTCCCCACTCCTCCCCCGGGCTTCGCCTCCCCTGTCCCTCTACTCCTCCTGCCATCTCCTCAGCCATTGGCGTCTTTGTTCTCCCCCCCCCCCCCCCCCCGCCGCCCTTCTTCCCCTCTTGGCAGGTCCCCACACTCGCACAAGCTACATGGACTTTCGCGCGCCGGAGATCATTGCCATCAGTGTCTCGGGTGTGCCGTCGTGTTTAGTGTTCAGTGTTCACTGTCGCCCTCTATCGTTCACCTGTGCCATCGCCGTCTTCAGTGTTTGTGCGTCGTGTCAACAGTTTCAAGTCTGGATTCTCGTCGAGTGTGAACGGCTCCGTGTTTTTCTTTCTGTGTCAACTGTTTTCTTGCCCACCGTTCTGTAACCTATGTGTAATCTTTCTGAAGAGGAGCATAGAACGCTGCTGACAGCCTGCCTGTTGTACAGGCTTTAAAATAACAATAAAGAAAAGAACACACTTTCAGAGGTTTTAAGTTAGTTTCGAGGTGGGATCGGTCGTCTTTGTCCTCTCTCTGAATTATCGAAAGTCCACACACCTCGATATTCCTTCCTTCCGACGTTCCTTCACTTTGTAGTATCAGATTTGTGTTGGCCAGTGTGAACCGACGTTGATGAAACCACTACCTAATACCTACCACACATAGGGCGCGTAACTCGAGTTGAAAGTCATCTCCTGAAAGTTCATTTTTAAAAAAATTGGGCGTTCGGAGGATACAGTCTACTTGCAGAAAGCATTTAAAATTTAGATTGAATCTTTCTATTCATACGGAAACACATGAAATTGCTACCAAGTCCATATTTAATATGGTAAACGTTATCCTTCAAAATTCACTGTCTGTACAACACATTATCACTCGAAAAGCAGCCAGAATTTTTGCAAGACCGACCTCACTAATTTTCACTATCTAACAGTCACAGATCAATCACTGTTCACGAGTTAGACATTCTGTCGTTTCAGTGGTCTTCTTAGTAAGAAGTGGTCGCGAAAGTATTCCGTACTTACAAGCTCATAAATCTCCAGTTATTTAATTTAGTAACTCCAAACTTTCATTAAAATGTTCGTAACTCCAGTCGCTTCGTCACGACACGTTCTAACCGAAAGGAACTCACTAGTTCTTCATCTCAAAAACTATTTTTACGGAGCTATCTAACATGGTGTTATCCGTAGGCTGGTTAGCAAGCGACTATCTCGAGGTACTCTCCTCTCTGCACAAACCTTTATTCGCGCGGGAACAGCTTAATTCTTATTAGCTGTTGATCTAAACGACCAATCAGAATGTTCCTTCCAGATCACTCTCACGACAAAACTTGCCTTATCCAATCACTAATCTGATAGTAATCAATTACATTAAAAGTTCAATTTCTGGTATATTGTTTAATCAGAATAAGCGAAGTTCACAATATTCTCCAAATTGATAAGTAAACTTATTCCGCTTCTTACTTTCATTCTAACTGCTTTTATACAAAAGCAAGCTCACACCGACATACGTCACCTGGATCGCGCTTGCATCTTAACTTTCCCACGGTTCGTTTGTACAAGATGTTACATAAAATGACATATTAAATTTTAACGTATGTCCCACATAGACTATCTGAATCATACTCATGCGCTCACACAGCAAAATTATAAGCATCTAATAATTTTGAGCGACTTTTGTATTATGTAATCTAAAGTAACTCAAATTGTGAAAAGAAAATTCTGATTAATAGATTTTATGCACTGAATACTTTTAATGGCTTCAAATGATAATGCAAGTCAATTTGTTATTTTTCCTAACTGGGTTTTAAAACATAAGCGTCGGTTTTAGGACTTTAAGGTAATAAATAAAAATCTGAAATTTTGACAGCGTCATTCCATTAATAACAAAAGGCTGTGTACAAAATTTGAAGAAAATCCAATAATAACTAATATGGATTATTTAGATTCGTAGACGGTATGAATTTTCGTACCGACTGAGTGTTAGTCTACGCAGTTCTCACGGCAGGCAGCGTCAGCTGCGCTGTGAGCAAAGCGGAAAAAAAAAATTCGTTGCCGTCCGTATTAGTATTTGACAGTGTAGGTGCTTCTCTCATCCAGTCGTTCGTACAGGTGGGGAATGCTGTGCTAGGAGACATTATGCCACGCCTTCTCGACCTGTCCATGTAGTTCAGTAAGAGTTATTGGTTGACGAGACGCACGAATCACTTCTCGCCCCATCATAACCCACACGTGCTCGACTGCAGACAAGTACAGAGATTGTGCTGGTTAGGGGAGTAGCTGCACGTCTTACAGAATACATCGAGTTTCACAGGCAGTGTTTTGGCGAGCATTATCCTGGTGGAACAACACATCACGACAAAAGAACGGATCTGGCAACATTCTGCTTGTACCGAGCGCTGGTTAGCGTCCCCTCCAGAAATACCCAACGTGAACGAGAGTTGTAGCTTGTAGCATTCCAGACCATAAGGCCGGTGATGGGGCCCAGTGTGTCTTGGGCGAATGTGCTCTACGGGACAGCGCTCGCTAAGTCTACGTCGTACGAACAGACAATGATCACTTGGCCTACAGGCAGAATATGCTTCCTGTTACTTAGTAAGTCGGGATGAGGGGTACACCTAGGATGGAAGGTCAAAGTTCCTGTAATGTTACTCCTTAAAAAACAACTACCAAATTTATTGTTTATTCAAAACATGTAAGAGACAATCAACGTGGGAATCTTTTTATAAAATATTACAGATACCTTGCTTCTCAAGCCAGACAGCAGGTAACAATTACCAACAGACTTAAAGAGATGATCCACAGAGATTTCAAATAAATTACAGTATGGAGCTGATTTTAAAAAATGGCACATTTAAAAAAATTACAATATGAAGGTAGTTTACCAAAAGCTTCAGTTCGTTTAGAACCCCCAAAAACCCAACCAGCACAACATGTGTCTATAATAATTCATATTCAACGAATTTAAAACCATTTTTAAAAAAGAAAAAAACAAACAACACATGAAATAGGTTATATTTATCAAACGGGCAGTGACCCCAGGCTGCCCTGGGCAAGGGTGATTTAACTTAAATGCCGGAAGCAGCCGACCAGCCGCTCAAACAACACCTAAACGTCGGGGCTCAACCGGGAGTCACTTCTCATTAGACGGCACGTCACAGCTTCTGTGCACCGAAGCGGGACGAGACGCCTCACCCAAGCACCCCAACTCGCAGAAACTGGACCACAAACAGACCGCAGAAGGCACGGCAAACAGCAACCAAACATCAATCAATATACGTTAATAAATCGATAAAATACACAAACCAATTACTGTTGAGTGAGTGCATCCAATAAGTGCACGTATACAAGGAAGTACATATTCAAATTCACAAGCACGCCTTCGTGCTAATCTGCCTTTTAATAGTCATCCAACCAGAGGATCTTAAAACAAATAGTAACTGCTGGCCTGCACAGTCACTGATTCTGCCGGCTGCCAACCGACCAATTTCGTTGTCCCCTCAAGCACGTCCTAGCGCCTCTGGAGAGTCCGACGACCAACTCCCCTACCGCAAATACCCGCCGCCAGAACACAAGAGGGGCAAAGATAGTAGAACAGCCGGGTAACCGATAGTACCGCCAAAGAGCTGGTGTGCCAGAAAAGGTGCACCACTGCTCACTTTCATCACTCAGTACCAGGGTGCGCCATTCCAAGTCCAGCTATGCACGTCGATGCTGTGGCGTGAGTGGAAGGCGGGCTAGAGGTGTACGTGCCTATAGTCCCAATGCTAATAAACGGTTCGCAACATTTCGCGTAGACACGTCTGGGACCACCTTTGCTGTGGCATCTGTACGATATGCCCCTGCTGCTCTTACAATAGGACGGTCTGTTGCCTATTTGTTGACATCTCATCCATTGTCCTAAAAACTATGTAACTACTGTTTCAGAAACATGAAAAGCAGTTGTACTTAAGTCTGCATCAGGCCGTTTATACCGTTACTACACTCCAAATGCCAGTCTTCAAACTGTTGTGGCGCGATAAATATGTTCTTTTCGTGGTATGGCACTGCACTGCTAGTCGAATTTGGATTATATACTTTCATATAGGTCCACACTGAATGTCGTTAACTTTTACGTAGATCATATGTCAACTGTATTTCCTGGTGCGTTACAGGCCGATTGCTGTCGCCAAGGGCAACAGCACGCCTGACATTGGCTTCCACATGCAGCATAGGGAACAAAAGGTTATGAGCTGTCTTATCACAGTTGTTATTCCTAGTATAGTTTTAATGTTATTACAGTCTAACACTACAAAGATAATTTATGTACAACCTGTCGATCCGGAACGAGTAAATAAATCGCAATATGGGTTTCGATAAGTTGAAGCGGACAATGTCATGAATTTTCTGAAGTACGCTGCTTATTTTAACATTCATAACCAGCGAATTATGTCAGTAACCTTCATTTAATGGAACTATGTAGTTTTTCCGTGACACTGGAAAGAGATTACTATGTACCATGGGAGGAACTTAATCAAATAGTAACAATATAACAGCTTCGCTACACTACTAAACCGCCATTACTCGCGTTTCCTTTTTTCCCTTTCTTTGTTGCCAGTATTCTGAATAGTTTCATACGGCCCACCACGAATTCCTCCCCTGTGCCCCTTTCTTCATCTTAAAGTAGGGCTAGCAACCTGTGTCTTCAACTTTTTGCTGGACGTATTCCAGTTTCTGTTTACAGTTTTTCGCCTCTACATATTATTCTACCACCATGGACGATATTACCCCCTTTACCCCCTTCTTCTTGTCAGTGTTTTCCATACATTCCTTTCCTCATCGGTTCTGTGGAGAACCTCCTCATTTCTTACCTCATCCGTCCATCTAATTTTCAACATTCTTCTGTAGCATCATATCTCAAATGCTTCGATTCTCTTCTTTTGCGATTTCTGCGCAGTCCACATGTCAGTAGCATTCAATTCTGTGCTCCAAATGTACATTCTCAGAAATTTTTTCCTCAAGTTAAGGCCTCTGTTTGACAGTACTACACCTTTCTTGGTCAGGAACGCCCTTTCTGCCAGTACTATGTGTTTTAACGTCCTCCTTGTTCCGTCCGTCATGGGTTATTTCACTAACTAGGAAGCAGATTTCCTCAAATTCATCATGAGTGGTCAGCGAGACGGAATATCGTACCTAACGGCCGGGGTTCAATTCCCAGCTCGGTCGGAGATTTTCTCCGCTCAGGGACTGGGTGTTGCGCTGTCCTTATCATCACCATTTCATCACCATCGACACGCAAGTCGCTGAAGTGGCATCCACTCGAAAGACTTGAGCCGGGCGAACAGTCTACCCGAAGGGAGGCCCTAGCCACATGGCATTATTTATCTACTTTGTGATCACCAATCATGATGTTAAGTTCTTGCTGTTCTTATTTCTGCGCCAGTTACTTTCATCTTTCTTCGATTTACTCTCAGTCCATATACTAATTAGATGCTTCGTTTCATTCAGCAGGTCCTGCCAGTCTTCTTCACTTTCACTAAGGGTAGCAACGTCGTCAGCGAATCTTTTAAAACACGGATTTTAACCCCAGTCTTGAACCTTTTATTTCCATCATCGCTTCTTCTATGTACAGAATGAATAGTAGGAGTGGAAGACATCTTACATCCTTAGTAATTCGAGCACTTCTTTCTTGGTCTCCCACTGTTATTGTTTCCTCTTGGTTCTTGTATATACTGTATATTACCCGTCTTTGCATATATAGCTTGCTTCTACTTTTCTCAGAACTTCAAATATCTTGCTCCACGGGACATGGTTGAACTCTTCTGTGCGTTATTCTTGGCAGCCGTTATAATAATTTTCACACTTGTCGGCTCTTGCAGTCATCAGAATTGTGTGGACGTTGCTCCGGAAGCCAGATGGTATGTGGATAGACTCAGACCAACTTGATTCATCTACATCTACATCTACATTTATACTCCGCAAGCCACCCAACGGTGTGTGGTGGAGGGCACTTTACGTGCCACTGTCATTACCTCCCTTTTCTGTTCCAGTCTCGTATGGTTCGCGGGAAGAACGACTGTCTGAAAGCCTCCGTGCGCGCTCGAATCTCTCTAATTTTACATTCGTGATCTCCTCGGGAGGTATATTCGATAACTCATCCAGAAACGCACCATCTCGAAATCTGGCGAGTAAGCGAGTAAGCTACACCGCGATACAGAGCGCCTCTCTTGCAGAGTCTGCCACTCGAGTTTGCTAAACATCTCTGTAACGCTATCACGGTTACCAAATAACCCTGTGACGAAACGCGCCGTTCTTCTTTGGATCTTCTCTATCTCCTCCGTCAACCCGATCTGGTACGGATCCCACACTGATGAGCAATACTCAAGTACAGGTCGAACGAGTGTTTTGTAAGCCACCTCCTTTGTTGATGGACTACATTTTCTAAGGACTCTCCCAATAAATCTCAACCTGGTACCTGCTTACCAACAATTAATTTTATATGATCATTCCACTTCAAATCGCTCTGCACGCATACTACCAGATATTTTACAAAAGCAACTGCTACCAGTGTTTGTTCCGCTATCATATAATCATACAATAAAGGACCCTTCTTTCTATGTATTCGCAGTACATTACATGTCTCTATCTTAAGGGTCAGTTGCCACTCCCTGCACGAAGTGCCTATCCGCTGCAGATCTTCCTGCATTTCGCTACAATTTTCGAATGCTGCAACTTCTCTGTATACTACAGCATCATCCGCGAAAAGCCGCATGGAACTTCCGACACTATCTACTAGGTCCTTTATGTATATTGTGAGAAGCAATGGTCCCGTAAAACTCCCCTGTGGCACGCCAGAGGTTACTTTAATGTCTGTAGACGTCTATCCATTGATAACAACATGCTGTGTTCTGTTTGCTAAAAACAATCCAGCCACACAGCTGGTCTGATATTCCGTAGGCTCCTACTTTGTTTATCAGGCGACAGTGCGGAACTGTATCGAACGCCTTCCAGAAGTCAAGGAAAATAGCAACTACCTGGGAGCCTGTATCTAATATTTTCTGGGTCTCTTGAACAAATAAAGCGAGTTGGGTCTCACACGATCGCTGTTTCCGGAATCCATGTTGATTCTTACAGAGTAGATTCTGGGTTTCCAAAAACGACATGAAACGCGAGTAAAAAACATGTTCTAAAATTCTACAACAGATCGACGTCAGAGATATAGGTCTATAGTTTTGCGCATCTGCTCGACGACCCTTCTTGAAGACTGGGACTACCTGTGCTCTTTTCCAATCATTTGGAACCTTCCGTTCTTCTAGAGACTTGCGGTACACGGCTATTAGAAGGGGGGCAAGTTCTTTCGCGTACTCTGTGTAGAATCGAAATGGTATCCCATCAGGTCCAGTGGACTTTCCTCTGTTGAGTGATTCCAGTTGTTTTTCTATTCCTTGGACACTTATTTCGATGTCAGCCATTTTTTCGTTTGTGCGAGGATTTAGAGATGGAACTGCAGTGTGGTCTTCCTCTGTGAAACAGCTTTGGAAAAAGGTGTTTAGTATATCAGCCTTACGCGTGTCATCCTCTGTTTCAATGCCACCATCCCGAAGTGTCTGGATATGCTGTTTCGAGCCACTTACTGATTTAACGTAAGACCAGAACTCCCTAAGATTTTCTGTCAAGTCGGTACATAGAATTTTACTTTCGAATTCACTGAACACTTCACGCATAGCTCTCCTTACGCTAACTTTGACATCGTTTAGCTTCTGTTTGTCTGAGAGGTTTTGGCTGCGTTTACACTTGGAGTAAAGGTCTCTTTGCTTTCGCAGTAGTTTCCTAACTTTGTTGTCGAACCACGGTGGGATTTTCCCGTCCCTCACAGTTTTACTAGGCACGTACCTGTCTAAAACGCATTTTACGATTTCTTTGAACTTTTTCCATGAACCCTCAACATTGTCAGTGTCGGAACAGAACTTTTCGATTTGATCTGTTTGGTAGTCTGAATTCTGCCTTCTATTACTCTTGCTAAACAGATAAATCTACTTCCCTTTTTTTATATTCCTATTAACTTGCATATTCAGAGATGCTGCAACGGCCTTATGATCACTGATTCCCTGTTCTGCACTTACAGAGTCGAAAAGTTCGGGTCTGTTTGTTATCAGTAGATCCAAAATGTTATCTCCACCAGTCGGTTCTCTGTTTAATTGCTCGAGGTAATTTTCGGATAGTGCACTCAGTATAATGTCACTCGATGCTCTGTCCCTACCACCCGGCCTAAACATTGAGTGTCCCAATCTATATATGGTAAATTGAAATCTCCACCTAAGACTATAACATGCTGAGAAAATTTATGTGAAATGTATTCCAAATTTTCTCTCAGTTGTTCTACCACTAATGCTGCTGAGACGGGAGGTCGGTAGAAGGAGCCAACTATTAACCTAGCTCCATTATTGAGTGTAACCTCCACCCATAATAATTCACAGGAACTATCCACTTCTACTTCACTACAGGATAAACTACTACTAACAGCGACAAGCTCGCCACCATCGGTTGCATGTAATCTATCCATTCTAAACACCGTCTGTGCCTTTGTAAAAATTTCTGCAGAATTTATCTCTGGCTTCAGCCAGCTTTCTGTACCTATAACGATTTCAGCTTCGGTGCTTTCTATCAGCACTTGAAGTTCCGGTACTTTACCAATGCAGCTTCGACAGTTTACAATTGCAATACCGATTGCTGCTTGGCCCCCGCATGCCCTGATTTTGCCCCGCACCCTTTGAGGCTGCTGCCCTTTCTGTACTTGCCCGAGGCCATCTAACCTAAAAAACCGCCAAGTCCACGCCACACAACCCCAGCTACCAGTGTAGCCGCTTGCTGCGTGTAGTGGACTCCTAACTTATCCAGCGGAACCCGAAACCCCACCACCCTATGGCGCAAGTCGAGGAATCTGCAGCCCACACGGTCGCAGAACCATCTCAGCCTCTGATTCAGACGCTCCACTCGGCTCTGTACCAAAGGTCCGCAGTCAGTCCTGTCGACGATGCTGTAGATGGTGAGCTCTGCTTTCATCCTGCTAGCGAGACTGGCAGTCTTCACCAAATCAGATAGCCGCGGAAAGCCAGACAGGATTTCCTCCGATCCATAGCGGCACACATCATTGGTGCCGACATGAGCGACCCCCTGCAGATGGGTGCCCCCTGTAGCCGTTTCGTTGCCACTTCCCCCAATGTTTTTAGAAATTCTGATACAATGTTATCTACTCCTGCTGTTCTAGTCGATCTTACATCTTCCAAAGCTCTTCTAAATCCTAATTTAATACTGGATCCGCTACATTTTCCATATAGACTCCTGTTGCTTCTTCTGTCACGTCATCAGACAAGGCCTTCCCCTGACAGAGGCCTTCAACGTACTCCTTTCACCTATTTGCACTCTCATCTGCATTTAACAGTGGCAGTTCCGTTGCACTCTTAACTTTACCACCATTGCTTGTAATGTCACGGAAGGTTGTTTTGACTTTTCTGTATGCTGAGCAGGTCCTTGCGACAGTCATTTCTTTTTCAGTTTCTTCGCATATTTCGTGCAGCCATTTCACCTCAGCTTCGGGGCACTTACAATTTATTTCATTTCTAAGTGGCTTGTATTCTTGTATTCCTGAATTTCCCTGATCATTTTTGGATGTCCTCCAGCTCAAGTATTTCTTCTGTTACCCACTGATTCTTCGCAGTTACCTTCCTTGTACCTACGTTTTTCTCTCCACCTTCTGTGATTGCTCTTTTTAGAAATGACCATTCCTCGTCAAATGAACTTTCTTACTGAGCCATTCATTATCGCAGTATCTATTGCCCCAGAGAACTTCAAGCATAACCCTCCATTCCTTAGTACTTCCGTACCCCACTTCTTTGGGCACTGATTCTTCCTGACTCGTCATCTTAATGGAATTCTGCCCCTGTGTAGATCTTACAGTCCCATATCTGGTCTGGGAATCTCTACCTGACCAGAATGTAATGTAACTGAACTCTTACTGTATTTTCCGGCCTTTTTCAAGTATACTTCTCCCTTTTGTAATTTTTAAAAAGGATATTTGCTATTAGAAGTTGAAATTTATTGCAGAACTCAATTAGTGTTTCTCCTGCCTTATTCTTAGTACCAAGCCTATTTACTTCGGTAACCGTTTCTACTATCAGATTTTAATCTCAGTTTAAGTAGTGAATTATCTGTTAAATATCCTTATATATTTTCTCTGTTTCTGCGGCTTGTAACGTTGGCCTGTATTTTTGAACTATCGTTGTCGGTGTTGGTTTGCTGTCGATTCTGATAACAATACTATCACTGAACTGTTCACAGTACGACACTCTCTGCCCTACCTTCCTATTCATAACGAATCCTACACCTGTTATACCATTTCCTGCTGCTGTTGATTTTATCCTATACTCATCTGACCAGAAATCCTTGTCTTCTTTTGATTTCATTTCACTGACCCCTTCTACATCTAGATTGAGTCTTTGCATTTTTCTTTACAGATTTTATAACTTTCCTACCACGTTCAAGTTTTTGAAATTCCACACCCTGGCTCCTAGAACGTTATTCTGTTGTTGGTTATTAAATCTTTTTCTCATAGTCACCTGCTCTTTGGCAGTCTGCCCCCCCCCCCCACCTTTGAGATCAGAATTGGGGACTAGTTCGGAATATTTTGCCAATGTACGAGTAGAAATCGTCATAACGTTCTTTGATTTACAGGTCACATGACCTATGGATGTACATTTTGTGACGTTGAAGCAGTGGTTTCCATTGACTTCTGCATCCTAATGCTGTTGATCATTGCTGATTTTTCGACGTTAGAGACAGTTTCCAATTCCTAGGGCAACAGGGTGCCCTATACCTCTGTGGTATCCTCCGCCTCCTTCGACAAGGCTGTGGGCAGAACGTGCAATATCTCCTATGCCGGAAGGCTTCGGCAGCCATTGTTGACGATTTTTATTCAAAATTTAAGCGGTGGCTTGATTCGAACCCTGACGAAGGACTTTTTGATTAATCAAAGACGATAACCCTAGCCCGTGGGAGCCCAGTAAATTCGTTATCATATAATGAAAACCGAAAATCGTATATTCACTCATTGTCGGTGTATTTAGGATGGCGTGTCTTAATAGTCTCGCCCTTTATGCCAGTAACACAATATTTATTGATGTTTTGGCATCTGCGCCCATGATATCTCACATGCAAAATTCAATTGTCTTCAATTACTTCCCACGTGGTTGTCGTTTCAACCCCTTTTCTCGAATGTTCTTCGGGAGTTTGGTGTGTTCACGGTTATTTGAACACTTAAGGTGCAGAGTGATCAGCTAACTCGCAACTGCAGAATATCCTGAAGAAGATCCCGGCAGCGCGGTCGAAACAGTGATCGTATGAGAAGAATTTGAAGAGCCTCAGGCTGCTGTACACCAGAGCGTTCTGACGGAAGAGAAAATGGTTCTGAGCACTATGGGACTTAACATCTGAGGTCATTAGTTCCCTAGAACTTAGAACTACTTAAACCTAACTATCCTAAGGACATCACACACATCCATGCCGGAGGCAGGATTCGAACCTGCGACTGTAGCGGTGGCGCGGTTCCAGACTGAAGTGCCTAGAACCGCTTGGCCACACCGGCCGGCTCCGACGGAACAGTGTTGGCCATGGGAATCACTACTAATTCGTGCGAAGTGTCACACATTGCTGTGTTTATCAGTGATATCACCGTCAAGATGATATTTTTACAATATGACACCGAAACGCTATTACAAGTTATTGGTGAGAGGCCGCTGCCCTCATCAACGCGGTACCAATGGCGTTTCCAGCAGGTCTGCTTGTGGGAAGTTGAGTGGCTTTTCCCTGAAGCCGAGTGGGTGCAGGGAATTACGCTGAAAGTTGAAACAGGCCTCCGTGGAGTGATTGCGGAAACTCTGCCCCGGTTCCAATTAGCAGGCGGGCTCTCTCCGCTTCCGCTGCTTATCAGGTATCTCATGAATAAACGTTTCCACTGGCGTATCGACCGATCGCTTAACGTACGAGCACTGATCTTCATTAAGCTCAGACTGACTTGCCGTTGTTCCTCGCACACAAGCTGTGTGTTGGCGCATCTGTTTCTGATTTTGCGTGACTCATTCACAAGATCTCTATGCGAAGTTCCTGATCCAGTTAAACGTAATTTCTTACGGTAATACCGGAACAGTCTTTGAACTACACAATACTGTGATGCATTACTTAATAGCATGGAGTAGAAATTCATTGATTTTTTAACATTCTCTCCATGTTTTGAATTTTATTGTTTTAAATGTTTGGCAGTTCGTATCTGACACGAAATTGTACTTTGTAAGAATTCAGAAGTTTTAATTGGATTGGTACTGTTATAAACTTGGAATTTTTCATCACCTCATCTAGGTTATCAAACTATCTGCCAATATGGTCCTTGCTGAAACCTGCTGCTCGCTGTAGAGTCGTGGAGTCATCTGTGCTCCGCCTTATATCTTAGTATCTTCCAATAAAGTCGTAGTAAAAGTCTTACCCACTTTCATCTTTGTCTTAAGGGACCTATTTTTTTAGCTGTTCAACGTATTTATGCACTAGGTTCAAGTACTCTTCTTTACTCAAAGTCATACGCAGCCTACCTATACCTTTAACTTTATAGTACAATACTTGTCCTTGCTCCTACAGTGTCTTGCTACGCTGCTCCTCACGCCTGTGTGGAGGATATGGCTGTCGATGTTCCCCTGTCCTAACGTCACCTCTCCTGATAATACCCTTTGTGACACTGTCGAACCGTTCCGATAGTCTTTTTTTATGTCTCCTCCATTCATTGTTGATCTTGTGGTATTGAAGATGTTCCAATATCACTTTCCTGGCTACAGTTTCTTTGCATGCGACTCCCCTGTTCCTGTTTCGAACAGTAACGCTTTAAATTCAACCTATTTGTCCTTGACATCTGCAGCGCTTTTCATCGCCCCGGGCATGTTATTGTTCACTTCCTACGAAATTCTCTCGGCACTGCTATCCGACAATACAAATCTGTAACGAACACCAAGTACGCGGCCTGGCTGGAATGAAGTTGGTAGGCTACGAAAGAGTTTATTCGCATGACGACCGTAGCCTGTACCATCTGCCAGCAAATTTCAACACAGTATGGTCCTCCCTCAGTGGCATGTCGCTATATTGAAATTTTTCTAGTAATACAAATTTCAGCACAAAGGAAATTAGTGGCTACCGTAACATCGATCAAGGCAATACAGTTTTAGTGAACTTCATTTTGCAACTGCTCTTTCTCAGGGGTGCACTGTTCATACGTTGCTTTTGTACATGAAACTGAGTAATTTTCACGATCAAAATACGCAGATCTCCCCATCGCCTACTCGTGAGCATAATTACGATCTTCCCAGTTCAGTCCACATGCTGTGGCAGGTGTACACGGACGTAAGCTTGTATTCCGCATGATTTCGCTTTCTAGGAACTATGCACTATTATGCGACAGAAATCCGTACACGTACTTTTTCAACTGTTATTTACCACATAAATCAACTCTTCTGGCCTCACATACCATTCAGCTCTCCAAAGGGCGAGTTATCCACTCTCTCTGCGTGTCGGTGAACTACAACAGATATTTCATGCGCCAACCGCCATCGCTTATGCGTCAAGGAAAACACACACGGCGGCAAAGGCGCTAATACCGTTATCGGTACAAACGATATGTAGCTTATGCACTGATCAGTCAAAACATTATGACCACCTACCTAATAGAACGTATGTCCATATTTGGTACGGATAGCCGGCCAGTGTGGCCGTGCGGTTCTAGGCGCTTCAGTCTGGAAACGCGTGACCGCCTGACCGCGGGACCTCAGATGTTAAGTCCCATAGTGCTGAGAACCATTAACCATTAACCAGATTATGGCATGCAAGCAATGAGGCCTTGGTGGGTCGCTGGAGGGTGTTGGTACCGCATCTCCATGCACAACTAACATAATTCCCCTAAATTTGTGGGAGGGAGCGATGAATTCTGACTTTCCGTTCACTCACATCCCAGATGTCTTCGATCGAATTCAGATCCGGTGAGTTAGGGGACCAGGAGGTAGACTGGAACTTTCCACTGTGTTCCTCAAGCCACTCTATCACGCCTCAGGCCTTGTGACATGGCGCATTATCTTGTTGAAACATGCCACTACCGCAGGGGAAACACGGTTGTGGTGAGGGGGCGTAAGTAGTTTCCAACCAGTGTACGATACTCCTTGGCCGTCATGGTTCCTTGCACGAGCTCCACTGGACCCTTGGATGTCGACATGCATGATCCTCACAGCATAATTAGCCGCCACCAGCTTGTTTCCGTCCCGTAGTACATGTGTCAAGAAACTGTTCCCCTGGAAGACGACAGGTTCGCGACCACCCATCGGTGTGCTGAATAAGGTATCAGAATTCATCAGACCGTGCAACGCTCAGACGCCGCGCCAACAGGCAGTGGTGACGGTCACGAGCCCATATCAGTCGCAGTTGCCTATGTCGTGGTGTTAAGATTGGGACATGTGAGCGTAATCAGCTGCGGAACCCAGTAATTATCAGCGTCAGTGCACTGTGTTTTTGGAGACGATTGTAATCTACCGAGCGTTAATGTCTGATGTTAGTTACGCAACAGTTTGCTTCCTGTCCTGTTTTGCCAGGCCGCTCAGCGTACGACGTCCGACATCTGAAATTAGGGGTGACCGCCCAACCCCACGACGTCTGGGTGTGGTTTCACCTTGATTTCGTCAAGTGAACCGCTCACCGCAGCACCTCTGAAGCACCCTAAAAGTCGTGCAGTTTATGAAATGCTCATGCCGAACCTCGGTGCCATCGCAGTCTGCCCTCTTTTACATTCAGAGGGATCGCGCGTATTCTCCATTCTACATCTGCATCTACATCTACATCCATACTGCGCAAGCCACCTGACGGTGCGTGGAGGAGGGGACTTGGCGCGCCACATGGACAACACGCTCACTGGTACTACATGCACAGTGCGTCAGTCTGACTAGCAGTCAGTCCTCGCCAGGAGACGGTGCTATCGCCTGAACGGGTTTATGTTTATAGTAGGTCGGTGGTTACAATATCTACATCTACATCTACCTCCATACTCCGCAAGCCACCTGACGGTGTGTGGTGGAGGGTACCCTGAGTACTTCTATCGGTTCCCCCTTCTATTCCAGTCTCGTATAGTTCGTGGAAAGAAGGATTGTCGGTATGCTTCTGTGTGGGCTCTAATCTCTCTGATTTTATCCTCATGGTTTCTTCGCGAGATATACGTAGGAGTGAGCAATATACTGCTTGACTCTTCGGGGAAGGTATGTTCTCGAAACTTTAACAAAAGCCCGTAACGGGCTATTGAGCGTCTCTCCTGCAGAGTCTTCCACTGGAGTTTATCTATCATCTCCGTAACGCTTTCGCGATTACTAAATGATCCTGTAACGAAGCGCGCTGCTCTCCGTTGGATCTTCTCTATCTCGTCTATCAACCCTATCTGGTACGGATCCCACACTGCTGAGCAGTATTCAAGCAGTGGGCGAACAAGCGTACTGTAACCTACATTCTTTGTTTTCGGATTGCATTTCCTTAGGATTCTTCCAATGAATCTCAGTCTGGCATCTGCTTTACCGACGATCAACTTTATATGATCATTCCATTTTAAATCACTCCGAATGCGTAGTCCCAGATAATTTATGGAATAACTGCTTACAGTTGCTGACCTGCTATATTGCAGCTAAATGATAAGGGATCTTTCTTTCTGTGTATTTGCAGCACATTACACTTGTCTACATTGAGATTCAATTGCCATTCCCTGCACCATGCGTCAATTCGCTGCAGATCCTCCTGCATTTCAGAACAATTTCCCATTGTTATAACCTCTCGATATTATGGCTGATCACTGTATGTTGGTCGCTGAAAATGTTCGGGAAATCTTATCATTCGGAAAACAGGTTTCGTGGGAATCTCGTTGTTTTCCTCTAAAGCCTTGAGCTTATCTAAATAAATAAAAATTTAAACGTTCGTTTGCACAAAATCGTAATACTCCGAAAGTTCTTCACCGACTGATTTTGAATTTTGACACAATGTTCCATTCAAATACCCACGTCCCTAGTAAGCGAAATAATGAGGGATACAAACTTATGTCCGTGTACATCTGCCACAGCATGTTGTCTGAACTGGAAAGATCGTAATTATGCTCACGAGTATGCGATCAGGAGATCTGCCAGTACCTACTGGAGCGACATAGAGGATGAGTCAGGAGGAAAGATGCATGATTTGACCTATTGCGAATGGTTTCCGAGATGGAACACGTTTAATATCACCTTTGTATGTTTCCTTTAATAACTGGAAAACCACACACTCCAACTAAAACGTGTCTCAGTACACAATTAAAGTAAAAGAAATTTGCTACAAAAAATGTACTATTTATTTTTTTGTCTAGAACTAACAGTTGGCGCGGTGAGATCGCAGCAATATAAGAAATCTCGCTTCACACCCGTGCGCTGTACTGTAGGTACTTCTTGTAGGCCAGTCCGAGGTAGTTTTCCGACTTGATAGACCACAAGTGTCCAGTATCAAAATGTTCGTCTCAACTTCCTCTATATTACTGTGGCACGTTGTATACAATGTCAATGAATAATACAGAAAATAAATAGAAATGAACATTAAAAGTGTACTACCTCGGAAACCAGTTGGACAGGGCATATGTTCACATCAAGTTTTTTGTTCAGAATCAGTAATGCTATCACCCGTCGAAACTCGTACCTTTCCTCCTGACTCACCCTGTATATTAGGTACTTTGTTAGCACAGATATCATGATCGTTTGTTCAAGATCTTAAACCACGGAAGTTCTCCACCGATTGCTTTTGAAAATTTGACACAAAGCTCCATGCGGTAAATACCTGTTTTTGAATATATATAACAAATAAATATTTAATAAGTAAAAGAGAAAGGTGGTTACCAAAAACCTAGGAAAGTGAATGATTGATTTACTTGAAACTTTTACGCGATGCTCTAATGAACTTTCGGAGGGACATAGATCATATTACCAAAATCCCAAAAAGTACTTGTCCGATCTGCTTGAAATTTGGAACGATACTCCTATTAAACGTACAAACGGTAGACCATACAACATAATAATAATGTGTATATATAACACCAGTGCACAAAACAGCATTTGTCCGATATGCTTCGAATTTGAAGAGGAACTAAAATACACGTACAATAGATCATATTACCAAAATCCCAAAAAGTACTTGTCCGATCTGCTTGAAATTTGGAACGATACTCCGATTAAACGCACAAACGGTAGACCATACAACATAATAATAATGTGTATATATAACACCAGTACACAAAACAGCATTTGTGCGATATGCTTCGAATTTGAAGAGGAACTAAAATAAACATACAAATGGTCGTGAACTTTGTACTTGTTTAAACTTCAATGAAAAGCAACTTTTCTAAACTGGCTGCGAGAATGAAAATGCTCTGCTACAAAAAATATGAGGTTTTGTTCGCTTTTTGTCAGTCAGTTGTAATTACGATAGCAGAGAATTTAAACCATTAGACAAATGTTTCTCCAACATACATTCTTTGTCATTACATATACTTTTAAAAGTAGACTGTTCACGCGAAAATTTACTGTTTTGCTTTCTTCCTCACAGGCAATTTTCACAGAGAACAGAAAAGTTGTATTCCTGGCTTATCGGCTTACGATGAGAATACCACTACATAATGTGAATTTGCGACAGCGGCAAATAAGGATCAATGTCAGAGAAAGAGGGGGAGGGGGGGGGGGGGGGAAAGGAGGGGACAGATGGAGGGGAGAACGTAGACAGCGGAAAAAAGAGAGGAGGGAGAGGGGGCTGGTCAAAGAGATGGGAAGGAGCAGATGTATAATGTCTTTAAAAATGTTTTTGTTGATAAGAAAATGTTTTAATGATTAGTGATTTATTATTTACCTCTTTAGGTTTGCTGTTTTCGAAGTTCATTAATATAAATTTCGGCTGAAGTATCTTCGTTGGGTTTGTGGCTATAGGATTATTTCACTGAGTCTCGCAATGAATTATTCCTAATAATAATAATAGTTTCGCCTTAGCTAGCATAACAGCATGAGTGTAGAATCATGGGATGAGACACATCTGTGGCTAGTCCTAGCGTAGATAGACGTAATAACACAAAATTCAGCGTGAAATCTGTCACCAAAAATTAAACAGCAAACAGTTTGGATCAACTTCAGTTCTCATTTAGTTGCTCTCATACCACTTAACTGAGAAAATAATTGTGATGGCTCTTCGCTACACGTAGCCTGGCCAGCAACACAAAGAATTATTTAAACTCCACCTAATTGAAAAAACCGTAAAATATTGGCTGTACCACGTCCACCTAGTCCTGTGAAAGAAATTATTATTAGTTGTTGCACTGATATGAGCGCTACTGGAAATGAAAAGTTTTAAATTCAATTTGTCACTTAATGGTGGCGATCTGGTCGATCAGGCGCTGTTAGTTTCGCCGTCGGCCTGCTATGAATAATGAAATAATGCAGATATTTGACACAGGGCACACAGAGCTACGGAGTAAAGGTTTGAAATAACCAGTTTTAAGCAACTATCTATTTTAACAGTTAATTCACCACATACACGGCTACAAACCAGATACAACTACGTTAGGTGTTATCACAACTACGAGAACAACGGAAGAAGAGAAGATGAGAGACGACGAACAAGAGACAGGGAGCGTATATTCCCTCGTACCTATATAGTAAAATCATAGATAATAATTCTCATTAATACAGGGTGAAAAGTATTTAAACCGAGAAACTCTGGGAGGTTTTAGGGGACATCAAAACAAATATTTTTCCCTAATGTCATTTTCTCCTATGAGGAGTATTTAAATCGGTAGAGGAAAATTACTCTGACGGCAAATTAGTTAAACCAACAAACACTTTTCCATTTTTTATTACCAAAACGCAACACATTAACACAACCCGATTTCAATTACAGTAGGTTTTCAAAAATGCCTCCACTGATAAAGGTTACACCGTCGGATCATGTTCTGTCTGACACGGGTAAAAACTCCAGGAGTATCCTGAATTGTTCCTGCTGCTGCTACTATCCGGGCAACCAGCTTCTCTTGTGATGCAACAGGAGTTACGTAAACAATGTTACGTATCTCTCGCCTCACAAAAAAGTCTAGAGGGGACATTTCTGGGGATCGAGCAGGCCATGGTACAGGACCATATCTGCCAATCCACATTTCTGGGAACCGTCGGTCCAGGAATCGACGCACACGACGACTGAAATGTGCCGGCGCCCCCTCATGTTGGAACCACATGCGTTATCTTGTGGGGAACGTGACGTCTTCCAGCATTTCTGGTAACGCTCTGGCGAGAAAATTCTATCAGTGCGTGCCATTTAATGGCCTAGGTAGCAGATACGGCCCAATTAAACAGGCCCCAACAACACCAACCCACGCATTAACGAAGAACTGCACTTGATGAGCGCTAGTAACTGTGGCATGTGGGTTATCCTCACTCCAAACATGCGAATTGTGCATGTTGAAGACTCCATCACTCCCGAACGTTGCTTCATTGGCAAACAACACAGAGGATGGAAGTGTAGGATGCATTTCACACTGTTCCAAGTACCACTGCGAAAACTGTACTCTGGGTGGATAATCAACTGGTTCCAGGTTGTGGACACGCTGTAAGTGAAATGGACGTTACAATTGTTCTCGGAGGCCTGTTCTTACATTCGTCTGATTCGTCCCGATGTTACGTGCAATTGCACGAGTGCTGATTGAAGGATCCCGCTCCACATGTTGCAAGACAGTTTCCTCAAATTACAGCGTCCTTATCGTGCGACGGCGTCCCTGTCCAAGTAATCTGCTAAATGACCCGGTCTCAAGCAGCAGCTGCAAAGGTCTTATGATGCGGGATACGGCGATTAGGATATTGTTGTTGATAAACCCGCTGTGCAGCTCGTCCGATGTGGTGCGCTACGTAGTACGCACCAACCATATCAGTGTACTCACCCCATGTGTATCGCTCCATTAGTAAACAGAGACAATGCATTGCTACATTGGTGGACAGCAGTTGCCTACAACTGAAGATCGTAATACGGCCTCTAACAACTGAAGAGCGTAATACGGCCTCCACCGGTTTAAATAATCATCATGGGAAAAATGACATTAGGGAAAAATATTTGTTTTGATGTCCCCTACATCCCCCCAGAATTTGTCGCTTTAAATACTTTTCACCCTGTAAAAATACCATAGCATGTGTATGCGACGCATATCGTCTGTGAATAGCTATGTCAGTAAGATTTACAAAATTAATCAGTTTTGGTTAAAGGTTTGTTCGTACCCCCACGTGACATGTTGTGCTAACTTCATACAGACTCATATATATTTCGTCGAACTGTATTTTGTGACACCATGTCGGGAAGCCACAGATGGACAGAGATAGGAGCCATAAAGAGATTAGGACATGTTAGAAACTGTACTCCCCCTTTTCTTTCTTTTCCATTTAAGCAAACCGATCTACAGCATAACGTGCTGGGATACAAGCAGTTACTTATATGGGCGTCCGCAATTGAGATTGGCGGGGGAGGGGGGTTGACAAGAGGACGAAAATGGGGCATTTGCCCTCTCCTGGAATCTGGGTAAAGCCTTTCCAACCGTTATCGAAGGCTCTTGAATTGCTGACAATCATCGTCTTGGACTGCACTAACCAGCAGCGACTAGAAGCTCTGCAGCTTTAGCAATCACCATATCATGGGTTTCCCCAGTTTTCTGACGGATGATTATGGAGATTCCTAGCAGCGGCACCAGCTTCTTCGCTGATATGCAGTCAAAATGGGTACGAACCATTACAAAAGTGCGGCGAAATGATGTCTACTATCTTTCTTCTTTCGCTTCCCCGTTAAACCCTCGTTGAGCAGAAGGGACCAGGTCTAACAACCTGGTCCCACAGATTCCGCCGCCGATTCCCAACACATAATCACCGCAGCGGCCGACATGTCAGTCGTGCGTCCGCATTTCCCCTCTCCCTTTGATGGGCGGTTGAATGATACAGTAGTTTACCGTTTGTCTGTGGAAAAAGGAAATCCATGGTGACTTGCAGATTCTGCATTCAGCTTTATACACCAGAGTTGTTGCACGCTCGGATAAACACAGCCGTGCTATGTTGCAGGTGTGTACAAATCTATACTGAATCCCAACCACATCAGTCTAAAGAAAGGAGGACACCATTTTCCGTGCTAGGAGAGAAGATAAAAGAGTGTGAAGTTTCAAGTAGAAAAAAAATACGGTCTCCAGGACTGGCACTTTCTGAAAGGCCATGAGTGCAACACAGCCCAAAATGCATACACAGTGCTGCACAGTAATCTGATACACTGGAGAAACGAGTACTACATTTGTTCAGTGCTAGGGTGTGTGGCGTCTCTTTTCTAGATTTAAGTTGTTTTATGTATTTTATTCACGTTTTATTTCTTACGAGTAAGAAAGGGGCAAAGTCTCGGAGACAGTAAAGTAACGGAGCAAAGAATTATACTTTAACCAGCGACATGAGGCAGAATACGTGAACACATCATAACAGTCTTAAACTGTTTCTTTTGTAAAAGTATAAATGTGACGAAACAAGGTGAAATCATTCATTCTTCTTTGCTGATGCATGTAAGTGTATTCAAATTGAAAATATAATTTCAAAGTATAGTATTACCGGAAGTCGCGTGCATTATTTAAATATTCTGAATCATATTTCATTTCAAATAATTACTGAAAGTGACCTTCGGCATTTGAATAATTAAAGCTTTCGTGGCAGAAATTTTTTACTCGGATTCACAAACAGGGAGTTAATCAATTTCATCTGCAAAACGGGATCTGCATCTCTTCCAAATTACATTAAAGGAGTTAGATAATTTTTCTACGGGCTACTAGACGATTATCCACTTCCTAACCTCAAAGAAATTCCGCAAGCCGAGGTTACTCCAACTTTGGCTTGGAGTAGACTTGTTTTAAATAAAACACAATAACTTTCATATTTCAATAAATAAAATAAATGTGAAAACATTTATGAGTATTTAGGCTTTTTACATCATCGAGTTTTCTGTACTCCACATAAATAATAGACATAATTAAATAAAATACCTGCAGTCTCCAATATCGAAAAATAAGTTTTATTTAGTAATGGGTGCTAAAATTAGATTCCACCGGTTAGCTTGGGAATGGTTTAGTGGATGTTCCCCACATTATTCGTGTATTGGCGCTGGACTACGCTTTACCTAACCACGCCAAATAAATCTAACTTTCCAGAAACGTTGCGTTTTATTTCAGTTATGCCAGACGACAGTGAAAAATACAAATCATGAAAGAAATCTAACAGATGTGGAGTTCAATAAGCAAATAAAGTGTCGTAGATGGCATCAGAACTAAATAAGCCTTTTTCTAAAGTTCATTCCCCGTTTCTGCACTTCGTAGTGTATGTGGCATTTGTTCCTTTTTTTTATATCCAGGAAGCGTTTCTCAGTCAGTCTGACTTTTTCAACCCATTTCAGATTTTTATGTTTATGTGTCAACCTAATATTGTGGAAAAATAAGTAAATTATTTTCGTGAATGTTTTCTGCCTTTATTTCATCACTCGTTCCATACCCTGAATTTTTTCATATCAGGATGTAATTTTAGATCCTTGAATCGAAAAGGTGACATCCCTATTCATGTTAATAACATTAATTGATGTGCTTTATATATACCATTGAAACATGCTTACCATTTACGTACCAAATTAAGCTACCTTAAATTGCTAAGTAGATAACTGTTAGGCATTTGAGATACATTAATTTTTGTGTATTTCTCGTCAAATTTAGTTCTTTGGTCACGACAGGTCTTCAAATCCACCGAATCATTTGTATATAACTTGAACCTTTAGAATCTTGTCCCGCCTTGGACAAACATCTGCTGACGTCCAAGATCACCTAATGTACTTCTTGGAACACACACTCGCTTTCCTGACTGTTATTTCAATGTTTGCCTTTTTAAGGCTTTTTTCGTGTTATTTTCATTCCATTTATGTCCTGACTCCTCCATCTTTGCCTGTTACGTGTACGTGCCGAGAAGCGCAGAAACTGTCATAACCTGTGTTTGCTCTGCCGTGTTCGCTATCATTGGACTTCCTGTTATCTACAACTCTCACACTACTATCTGAACAGCGCAACAGAAATACTTGTTCTGAACAAAACAAGATCCTTGTGTAGTCCAGTTGTCAAGGATAAAGACCATATCGATGATGTTTCATTGAATGGTTCTCACGCTGACACTTGTTGATTGCGCAGCATTGAAATCTGCAGCAGTTTGCGGAAGGGTTGCACTTCTGCCACGCTGAACGATTCCCGTCAGTCACCGTTGGTCCCGTTCTTGCAGGACCTTTTTCCGGCTGCAGGGATGTTGCAGATTTGATGCTTTACCGGATTCCTGATATTCACGGTACATTCGTGAAAAGGTTGTACGGAAAATTCCCACTTCATAGCTACCTCGGAAGCTGTGTCCCATTGCTCGTGAGCCGACTCTGACACCACATACAAACGCACTTAAATTCTGATAACCTGCAATTGTAGCAGCAGTAACCGATCCAACAACTGCGCCAGGCACTTGTTCTCTTATGTAGGCGATGCATACCGCAGCGGCATATTCTGCTTGTTTACACATCTCTTCATTTGAATACGTATGCCTATACCTGTTTCTTTGGCGCTTCAGTGCACGTTCCAGGTCTTTTGGACTAAGGTTAAAGAAGAAACAGTGTAAAAGCAGCGTACTAAGTTACAGATATTTTATTGTTGTTACGATTTACTTGTGTTACATCTTTTACCAAACCACTACTCTGTATTACATAAGTAATCTCTCAATGAACAGAACGAGTTGCCGTAATAGGTTCTTTTAACTTGGTTTGTAAATGAATTCGTTGTAGCAACATCTTCAGTCTCTTCAGGCAATTTATTTTGCAGATTATTCCTTGGTAGAAAATCATGGCTTTTAGTTTTACGTTTATTCGTTCTTGATAACTGGAAATTCAGTCTAGATGTTGTTCCACGGTTACAAAATTCTTACGGTATTTTTCTGTAGTTTGAGAACTTCGTCCATGTTTCTTGCATTCGTTCCCCCAAAACGAATTCCATAGCTAAAATCGGAGTATAGAAATGAACAGCATGTACTTAAAAGATACTGGATGTTACGCTCTGATGATATGATTCGGAGGGCAGTGTATGTCTCTTAAAACTTTTCCAGTGTATGTGATCAATATTTGGCTCTCTGTTCTATCGCAAGGTCACACTTTGGGCAACCCGCAATATTACATCGAGGTAGCGACTCGAGATTGCCATTTGGTGGTTGCTCGTTACTGATTCCATGTAGCAACATCAAACAAAATTTGTCCTTTGCGGGAAGGGTATAAATGTTTCTGATGCGCTTGGTCAGCAAAATAATTTAAAATCTCATTGATAATAGCTACTTCTTTTACTGACAGTGTGTTCTATTGAGTGAAAGCATCACTGATTGGTGTTTTCTCTGTAAATTATTCTGTAATCTTTTCCCGCGACAGTTGTAGGCCTATCTGATTACAACATTTCATATGAATTTCTATCTTAACATTCTGTCAGAGTGGTGAAAGCAATCATTTCTGATATCATGTTGTATATTATTCCTGACTGAAAAATTTTCGTATTTCGCTAACGATAGCATTGTTTTTCAGCCCCTCAGTATAACAAATCGGAATGCGAGGCTTGCAGAACATTCATATGTCGTTAGCTACAGCGTTCAATGATCAAGTCACGAGGGTAACTTGTAGTCCTATTAAAACCAGTTGCTACCTCGCCAGCAGTAACCAAAAGCCACCACCTGACAATGTAGAGTAGCTGTTTCGCAGAAGTATTGTGTGATACACAAAACGTGATCACGTAGCACCCCTGGTAACCATCTATTGATCCCGAAATGTAGTCATTAATGTGATTGGTTACCTTTTTTACCTGGATTATTTCAATGTCTGGTTAATGATACAACACAAAATTCCAAGAGAGTAAAAACAGACCGTATAGAAATCAATCAGGGTTTTCGTACCGTGGTATTCTCTTCTACCATTCTTGTTAACATTTGTATTGTCTATGTTCTTAGTATCTGTATGTCAGATAATTATCCACAAACTAAATTAACTCATTAATCTAAGTGGACAGCTATTTTCGGGCGATGAAGTAATACGAACATGTAATTAGAGTTGGCGACACTAATATAAATTTTTAGACAATAGTCCTACCAGAATGAAATTTAAGCAGATATTTTCTTCTTTAAACGTGTCTCTGCTTCAGTTGTTCCTACCCATCATATGAACGATAGTAACAATCTGGTACATGTATGTGCAACGAAATCCCTGTATAGAGTAATTCTTACCTCTCAGATATCTGCAACTGATCTGTCAGCTCATGACGCACTGGGTGGAATGTCCTAGAAAGTAACCACAACTAACTAGATATCGATAGTTCAATCGCATCAATTAATCTGAAATTGCAACAGTGCCGCAAGAAACTTTGGAGGCGTCTTCTATCCCCTTCTGGGACATCAACGAAAACCTTTATGGGTTTACGAACAATCTTACTCAACTATATGGCAAATAGTCTCCTCTGAAGAAAGAACGATACATCTTGCTTAACTGAAGAACTGAAACAACTCATGGATCTCAGAGAGGTTGTACAATGGGCCCCACACAAAGCAGAAGCAGAAGCGGAACAGTCAGTCAGGTTATGAGGAATGCAAAACTCAAGCATGCCCATACATTAACCGACGACAGAAATAGACCTCCTATTCTAAGGATAAAAGCCTTCGTGGCCTACAGGTAAAATAAAAGCTACTGCTGATCTAACTGTCTAAGCCGAAGAACTGCACTGGTACTTCAGATTACTTACAACCACAAACGGCAGAGAGACTCATTGAGTGCTTTATCCACGAAAAATTCTATGGTTCAAATGGCTCTGAGCACTATGCGACTTAACTTCTGAGGTCATCAGTCGCCTAGAACTAAGAACTAATTAAACCTAACTAACCTAAGGACATCATACACATCCATGCCCGAGGCAGGATTAGAACTTGCGACCGTAGCGGTCACTCGTTTCCAGACTGTAGCGCCTAGAAACGCACGGCCACTCCGGACGGCTGAAAGCTTTTATCTAAAGCATGTTACTTGCAATACCGTTAAAAAGCTTCATGTGCCTTCGATCGTCATCATCTACTGGGTACGATGGCATCAGACTCCAAATGATTGTTGATCCACTACTGTTCCTTATAACAGATATCTTGAACAACTCCTTAGCCGCAACTGCTTTCCCTGAGGCCTCGAAACAGGGAATAGTTAAACCCATAAATAAGAAGGACATTGTCACAGCACCCTATGATTACCGATCTATTTGCATTCTTCTGGCACCGACTAACAAACTACATAACTACAAACACTCAACTAGAGGAACACCTATCAGGTTCCTGTAAACATCACAGTACACTTGTCTCAGTAAATTTCTCGTAAAGTGCAGTGCAGTGGTTTCCCTAGGATCTCACGTCTCGGCAGCAGCGCGTCATGTTCGACTCCATAAAGTCACAGTGTGGGAAGGTAGTATCTGGCGTCACCCAGTGTTGCGTATTGGGCCCTCTACTCTTTTCGTTTGTAGGTCAGTAATGTGTCATCAGTTTAGACGTACTGCAAGCAGCAGAAGTACGCTGATGGCCGGCAATTGCATGTGTGGAACTGCAATATAAATAAACCTGGAGGCAGCTATCTAGAAGCTCAGTACCGACCTTTGTGCACTGTCAAAAAGGGCGCAGGATATAGATTTATAGCTCAACCCATCCAAAATACAAGCGGTGCTGGTTGGTCTCTCTAGGCTCATCCGCTCGAAATATAGGGAGTCCCTGCCGTCTTTAACCTAAATGGGACAATATATCAGTTTCTCTCCCGCAGCGAAGAGTCTAGGTGTGATAGTAGATGAAAATCTAAATTGGAATGGCTGGTAACCGCAACATGCAAGAAGACATCAGCGTCTCTCCACGCCCTACAAAAATATGAAAAGCTCTTCCCGCTTTACCTGAAAAAGAAACTCTTGCAAACACTTATGTTTCCAATTATTGATTACTGCGATGTTATCCTGCAAGGACTTTCTCAAAAGTGGTTCAAATCGCTCTGAGCACTATGGGACTTAACTTCTGAGGTCATCAGTCCCCTAGAACTTAGAACTACTTAAACCTAAATAACCTAAGGACATCACACACATCCATGCCCGAGGCAGGATTCGAACCTACGCCGTAGTGGTCGCGCGGTTCCAGACTGTAGCGCCTAGAACCGCTCGGCCACCCCGGCCGGCGGCCTTTCTCAGGAAAGCTCAAGGCCGCTGGAATTGGTTTGACTCCTTCTGTTCTGTTATATCTGTAATGTTCGACTATTTGATCACATTTCGCCATCATATGCACAGCTTTCCCGTCTGTGTGCAGATAAGAGCAGACATTTCCATACCTTCTGTCTTCTCTACTGTCTTATCAATGTGCACTGTCCCCCATATCTCTTCTCAACCTTAACGCTGTTGTCTGAAGAACACGGTAGAAAAATCCGTTCCCATCAGAACAAAGCCCCTTCTGTCGTGCTCCAAGGTCCAGCCACTTCCTCAAAGTCCTTATCAACAGCAGGAATCCGACTCTGCAATAACATCCGCATTACGTTACAGAATAACACCTTCAGGCCGGCCGAGGTGGCCGTGCGGTTCTAGACCCTGCAGTCCGGAACCGCGTAACTGCTACGGTCCCATGTTCGAATCCTGCCTGGGGCATGGATGTGTGTGATGTCCTTAGGTTAGTTACGTTTAAGTAGTTCTAAGTTCTAAGGGACTGATGACCTAAGATGTTAAGTCCCATAGTGCTCAGAGCCATTTTGAACACCTCCAGCTTCGGAAGACAGTTAGTGACATATCTACCAACGCAAACTGTGCGCAGTTGTTACCCTTGTACGTTCTTTTTCCCAACCACATCTTCCTCATTTCCCGATACCCTTAACTGGTGCATTCTCCTTAAATTTCCTTGATCCAGAATTGCTCTATCGGAAAACATCTAATTTATTAACCTAAAAACTCTTTTAATATTTGCTACTATGTGTGTTGAATCCGTGTCCGTTGGAAGACAGCTTCTGATGGCCCTTCTCAGATCAGTTAAATCAATATATGTTACAAAAGTTGTATACAGTGTGCGTGCCGGTAAAACTCAGAAACTAGTCCCTGTACGATCGAGGGAGTTATATGCTGCGATAGTTCTCTGTCCTCATCCATGAAGAAGGTTCTCATTTTTATCTGAAGTGCGTGCCTTTGAAGATATTGAGAATATTCGAGAGCCGTCCAGAACATTCCAGAATGTTAAGGAATGTTGCACAACGATCCGTGAAGTTCTGGAATGTTCGGCAATACTCTGGAACATTCGAGAAGATTACAGAATGTTCGGCAACATCCCAAATCATCGTGGTACATTCAAGAACACTCTCGAATGTTATGGAGTGTTCTAGAACATTGTGGGCCATTCAAATCCTTTTGGTAAGTTCTGAAATTGGCCACTAGTGGGCATACACATGGGTACATATATATATAAAGTGAGACTCGTCGTGAGTCCGAACGTCAGTTTCTTATCAGTGACGAAAGGAGGTACCAAAAAATTAGTGCAGTGAGTAAATAGAAACAGTAGTGAAGTGTGGGTGGTCACATTGAAGTAGTAACTGAATATAAATCGAAACTAAAGAGTGAAAAGTGTGTAAAGCGTACTTAGCGTATTTGTTAGTAAAAACTTGATTTGATTTATATTTTAGACAATGCCCAAACGCAGAAGTGGAGATGTTGCCAGTTCTGAAGCAAAACGGCAAACACAGAAAGAACAGCTAAAACACAAAACAGATGAAGAGCGCAACGAACAACAAACGGTTCAAATGGCTCTCAGCACTATGGGACTTAACTGCTGTGGTCATCAGTCCCCTAGAACTTAGAACTACTTAAACCTAACTAACCTAAGGACATCACACACATCCATGCCCGAGGCAGGATTCGAACCTGCGACCGTAGCCGTCACGCGGATTTAGCCCGTAGCGCCCAGAACCGCACGGCAACTCATGCCGGCAACGAACAACAATGGGCACCGTGAGAAACAGAGAAACCGAAAGACGACGAAATGAAAAGACAGAAGAATCAAGAAATGCGACACAATCATATAACAAGAGATTGCGAACTCAAGCCAGCCATGAAAATATCACCCTATGAGAAGCGGGAACGTGGACAAGTAAACAGAACAACCTAACAAATGTAGCATTCCACTGCGTCCCGATGAAAGAATATAACAAACACAAACATGTCGTAATCGGGAAAATGGATAACATCTGCCAATTTTGCATCGCGAAAAAATTCAACAAAGGAATACCGGGATTCTGTTGCATGAATGAAAAAATTCGATTACCACCTTTGGAAGCACCTCCGCAGGAATTTTTAGATTACATTACCAAACTCCAGAACCAAAACACTTTCTTAAAAGTATAAAAGGTTACATCGCCTGCTTCGAAATTACTGTTTTCGGTGTCACTTCAATCAACAGTAACAGAGATGGAATGGATTATGTTTTTTTCCTTCGAAGGATAAATCTGTCGTTAAACGGGACCGTTACTAGCACTAACAAACGAAGACCATAAATTTCCGCAAGTATATTTAATCGAAAGTGAAGAATCAGGAAATGATAAACGATGCAGAAATGTCAGTGGAGACGAAAAGTAGTGCAAGATATACAGAGGATCTTACAAATATACAAAACAGCACTCGACCGAATGATTTCTTATGACTAGAAAGTTATAATTCGAGCCGACCACCTGGAGAACACGGACGTCGATTTCATGCACCTCAGGTAGACGAAGTCGCCATTATAACTGTGGACAATGAAAACACATGATTGTAGCCTGTTTCAGTCACACACCACCTTCACGGATTAGGATAAAACAGTTTAAGCCATAACATCACACTTGTCATTACATACATAATGGTCAAGTCTCATATGCACAGCATGCCATGAATTACAATACAACACACAGAACGGGTTGGCTTCCAAAGTCCTACATTTTATAATGGAGGCCATGGCATGCTGTACATATGAGACGTGGCCATTTTGTATGTAATGACAGATGTAATGTTGTGCCTCAAACCCTAATCCGTGAAGAAGGTCGATATTTAGGTTTGAAATCAAAAAGCAAGTCCTATCAGTTTTTACATTACTTGACAGCTATGGAAAGTCACCTTCCAGAAATGTTCAAATTTCGTTTAATTTGTAATCACTTGAAACGTCCTTACCCTAGAAGCCGGCCACCCGTGGTAGCGGCCACGGATGGGATCAGCCAGCAGGTGGCACCGAAACAGACGGCGTGACGCCGCGCAGAGCCCACGTCCTGACCATAACTCACCAGCGGACGGCCGTAATGGTGGCTGACGTGCCGATGAAGCCGCGTGTCATTTATACCGTGCCCCGGGCAGCGGACAATTTAGGTCGTCATTCAACTGTCGCGCCATATTTTTAATTTGCGGACGTTGCTTCCAGTTCCCTCCTTCCTCTGCCCATCCTCCTGTTTTATTATTATTTTTAGATGATTGTTTTCCCCTTCCGCGTAATGGACACAGCAGCGGGACGAATCCCGCAAAACGCCGATGACGTCGGCACTATGCATGCGGCGCGTGACTTTTTAAGCTCCACGGGTGCTGTGCGATGCCATGTGTGCCGAGTACGCCGTGTCAGTGGAGGAGAGAGAGGTCAACATGCTCGCTCGCGCTCGGAAACTGCTTCCACATCCGTATTGCATTCCTGTGCTGATTGATGACCTCCCTCGCCGGTAGCTGTGTTTTTCAGTTTCGAGAGGGAGAAAACTACGTTCCACAGCACTTTCTCCAGCAGTAGCAGTCAACACCAACACCTTTCCCATACCGTTGCCGTTTAACTCTTTTTAATTAGCTTTTTTGTTTCGGTTGCGAGCTTTCGGATTCCCGCAAGTCCTGAGTTAACGCTACAATTTTCTATTAAGCCATTGTCGATATACGATTCCACGGATAACCTCCTTTTCCATATAATAATTTGCATATATATTTATACTCCGGAAAACACTGCGCTCCACATGGGAGAAGGTACACTCTATATTATCGATTTTCTTTCGTATTCCATTCGCGTTCTGAGCGAGGCAAGAATTACTATCTGTGTGCCTCTGTTAGCACCTTAATTACTCTTATGTTTTTGTCGTGTTTCCCTCATGAAATGAACGATGACCACAGAATAAAGGTCGCAAAGTCTTCATCGAATCTCTGAAGTTACGCAGAGAGTTTGTGTTATACTTTCTCATGAGACGCACGAACTGTTACGGACTCAGTAGGATATTTTTGAATTCGTTAGATTACTTGTCATGCCTGCTTGTCAAAGACTCGAAACACTGGGACTATGTTGTACAAATGGTAGCACTAACGTCTTGTATGTGATGGCTTTTCCATGTGGATTGCATTTTCCCGTGACGCTTCCAGCAAATGTAAGTGAGACCAGATAGTCAAGAGAAGGCACGATTCAGTTTTGACTGTGAACGGGGCCATAATCAGTTATTATTGGTTGCCTTTGAAACGTCCCCTTAGAACAATTATACATGACTGTACTTAAACTGACACACAATATTTTTTTTAGCGCAACGCAATCTGACTTTCATTAATCCCTACAAGAGAATGGCCCTGACTAACATTAACCTATATGTTTCACAAATCACTTACCTCACAAAAATCTTCGTACCTAGAACTACTGCAATACAGCGAGCGCCCTACTGCCAGCTAACTAAAAGATTCAAACTACGGAAGTCCTAACTACTGTACTTACACCTTTTACATTTACACACAGTTTATTTTAAACTAGTAATTCCAGACTCAGCAATAAATAAAAAACCACAGGTTATTAATGAAGAAATAATCAACTGTGTAAATAATAGTGTTTTCAGTGAGCGACAATTTAGCAAATCACCAATAAATACAGATACAACAGATAATGTTTTAAAAACAAGCCACTGTGATCTGTGCAGAACGCCTTACACGCCAGGAATGGCAATAAATTAAGAATTGTTTAAAACTCGCTGCAACTTACAGATTGCAGGTATTGAAATATTAATCGCAAGTCGCCACAAACACAGCGGAAGGCACCAGACGCCAGGAATGGCAGGCTCACTGCGTAAAAACAAATACTAAATTAGAATTTTAAGGCAAGTGACCACAATCACGGCTGAAGGCCTTACACATAAAGAATAGTAATGAATTAACAATTGTTTAAGAATTAGCTGCAATTTGCAATTTACAGGTATTGAAATATTAAAGGTAAGTCACCACAAACACAGGAGAAGGCATCAGAGGCCAGGAATGGCAGTAATAAGGTATTAAGTCTTACTGCTAAAATACAAATACAAAATTAGAATTTTAAGGCAAATTACCTCAATCACAGTTGAAGGCCTTACAAGTCAGGAATGGCAATAATATAAAAAATTTAGAAACGTGATGTAAAACAGCAAATACTGTAGCAAAAGTTAATAAAAATTTAAAAAAAAAACAAGCAACTGATCTCTGTGAAATAAGATGATGGTAAATTATGTAACACAAGGGGCCACAGACGGTGCTCCAGGAAGCAACCTCTGAGAAGGTTCGGCAACAAACACTTCCGCGAGCGATGGGAAAGGCAGTCAAGAGTTGCATTCACTTCACAAGATGGCAACTCAGACTAGTGGCAGGCTAACGAATGACTAATGATGATCTTGCTGAAGCTAAATGATGTCCGAGTGCAACGATGGAACAATACGCCAAAGCCGTAACCGGCAGTCTGCACTATGTCCCCACAATAATGTGTTCAGAGCGCCCAGAACGAGAAAGTCGCCACTACCACCAGAGTAGAAAGCACTCCACTCGCTGCTCTTCGCCTTGGCGACACTACGAGCAGCAACACCAACCCAAGTCACTGGAGAATCGCAAGATATCACAATGGTGGAGTTTTCTCTATTTGGATTGAAATGCACTTATTGTAAGGCTTGCTGGATCCGGTTTACGACGAGGTCGTGCACCCTCGTAACCACAGCCCTTCCATCCATCACGCCATGCGTGCCGCCAGCGGTCCCAGCGTGTTCTTGCACTGTGCGGACCTGGTTCCTCCTGAGTCCCCAACCTAACTGGCCCACTCTCATGATCCGGGGATACAACGACGTCGCCCCAAAGACAGGGCAAAAGTTACTACATATCGATAACCGCCGCTGCTGCCACTAGCAGACGGGCAACGCTCTTAGCCTTTAACATGGGTGGGTCTCAGAAGCCGAAACGATTTAAGATAATAGAATAGATTCCCACAACTTATCGATCAGACAAAAAAAAATGGTTCACAGAATTGTTTAATGAACTGCTGACCTCGGTTAGTCGTGATAAGTAAAAGCAGAAACGCCAAATTTTACTGTTTTTGTGCAACTGAGCCGTATGCAACAACGCACTACCACTGAGATCGCGTATTTTTTTTTTCTTACCAAACATATATTCGACACTGCAACCATTCGACCAGTGTATATGAAACAAACTTTCGAAAACTTTCTACCCCAGAGGTATTGTTTCAATTGCGCTAGATACCACTGAAAAAGATTAGAAGCCGTGCTTGACGGTTTTGACAGCTGTAAAATGATTGTTAAGGTTCAAAAAAATGGTTCTGAGCTCTATGGGATTTAACATCTGAGGTCATCAGTCCCCTAGAACTTAGAACTACTTAAACCTAACAAACCTAAGGACATCACACACATCCATGCCCGAGGCAGGATTCGAACCTGCGACCGTAGCGGTGGCGCGGTTCCAGACTGTAGCGCCTAGAACCGCTCAGCCACCCCGGCTGGCGATTTATAAGGTCTGGAAGTGTCAGCCTAAACACGCTTTCTAACGGCTTCAGAAAGTGTGGATTTGTAACGCAAAGAGGAAACGGGGGATAGCTATCAGAGTAGCGAGAATTAATTAATACAGTCCCGCCAGACTGAGGGTGGGAATTTCTGTACAGCAGTGTAATTTTACTTTTGGGAATTTTGTTTATATTGAAGACGATATCGGTGTCCAGGATGTTCTATCCGATGCTGAACTGTTGGCCTGCCAGGATGAGGACGAGGAAGATAACGAAGAAAGACCGCCAACGTTGATCACATTGACCGAGGCAAAGGCACCTGTCTGTTCGTTACGATTTCACGCACTCTGGACGGAAAGGAAAGATGATTCCTTCTCAGCTCACATCACCATTCGATGAACAATGCTAGATGGAAGTCGCTCTGTCAAAAGAAAATCCCCGACTGTTTGTCAAAAAGATGTACTGGGTGATCAAAAAGTCAGTATAAATTTGAAAACTGAATAAATCAAGGAATAATGTAGATAGAGGGGTACAAATTGACACACATGCTTGGAATGACATGGGGTTTATTAGAACCAAAAAAATACAAGAGTTAAAAAAAGTCCGACAGATGGTGCTTTATTGACCAGAATAGCAATAATTAGCATAACAAAGTAAGAGAAAGCAAAGATGATGTTCTTTACAGGAAATGCCCAATATGTCCACCATGATTACTCAACAATAGCTGTAGTCGAGTTATGGTGAGGCATTGGCGTCGGATGTTGTCTTTCCGCATCCCTAGAGATGTCGGTCGATCACGATACACTTGCGATTTCAGGTAACCCCAAAGCCCATAATCGCACGGACTGAGGTCTGGGGACCTGGGAGGCCAAGCAAGACGAAAGTGGTGGCTGAGCACACGATCATCACCAAACGACGCACGCAAGAGATCTTTCATGCGTCTATCAATATGGGGTGGTTCTAATAAAACCCCATGTCATTCCAAGAATGTGTGTCAATTTTTACCTCTCTATCTACATTATTCCGTGGTTTATTATGTTCTCAAATTTATACTTACTTTTTGATCACCCGGTATAATATTCCAGTTGGTATGTTTTTGATGTACGGTATGTATACACATATGTATTACTTTGCATGCCATGAAAATAAATATGAATGCACATATTAAATTTTTTTCAGTCAAACTCTCGTTTCTTTGATTTTTTTCTGCGTCCCTCTCGATTGTCTGAATTATTATCTTGAACTCTCCACAATTTGAACTTTTACCCTGGTCCTGCGAATCTCAAATTATCGAGAATCGACTATACTTCTATTAAAACAAAACTCAATTTCGGAGTGTAATCTACAAACGCTAAAAGCACTGAGAATGAACAACACAATTGTACACTGAGCTTAAAGAAAAAAATTACCATGAATTTCAGTATGAATTTGGAAGATGATACAATGTAATTAAATGTTGATGGTACCTCCGTAGTTTTTGTAAGAAACAAAAATTTCTGGTGAATGATATTGATTCACAATTGAAAGGATGTGACACAGAAAGATATTTGCAAACAGAATTTCAGCAGCATGTAATGCCCTCAGAATTATGTCATCAGTTTGTAACAGCCAATATATTCTATTTACATGATTTAAATGCTACGAACATGAAAGCACAGGTTTTAGCTGTGTAATTCGTTTCGGGGAAAAGAATGCACGAAATATGGACATAGTTCTCAAACTGCAGAAAAGGACCGTAAGAATGGTAACAAGAAATAATAATACAGCGCTTTTCAAAACGTTGGGGATTTAACTGTGCTATGTGAGTGCATATAGTAATCAGCTGCCCACATAAAAAGCAACATCGATTATTTGTTCACAAACAGCTATGGAACAACATCTAGACTGAATTTCCAGTTATCAAGAATGAATAAACTGAAAACTAAAAACCAAAGAATAAACCTGAAAAATAAATTGCCCGAAGAGACTGAAGAGATTGCTACAACTAACTCATTGAGAAAGCAAGTTAAACTATTATGCGATACATTTTGTGCAGTGAAGGATTACTTATATAACACAGGGTAGGAATTTGGTAAAACATGTAACACAAACCTTACTCCAAAAGATCCGAAATGTAATAGTAACACTTCACCCACTTTCTGAGTTCAACATATAACTCATTACAGAGTTATTGAGGCTCGCAAATAGGAAGTCGCGGAAGACACAATGGTTGCTACTGTCCTGACGTCATGTGATGATTTTTGCAGAGTTGTATTATGAAACAATGTCTGTATAATGTGTGCAGTGAGTAAAGAACGTATACTGTAGCACTAGCCTTTTGCGCTATTAAATGAGTTCTTTGTAAAACATTTTTGTACAGCAGGGATAAATCGAATGCGATTAGCGCTGTTTTAAAGTGGCTTGTACTCAGAAGGATCGAGGCTATAAACTTCGACTTTCCATCCTGATTTAAGTTGTTTGCGGTTTCCATAAATCATTATAGGCAAGTACAGGGAAGGTGTCTAGTATAAGGCCACAGCTGATTACCTGTTCCCTTCTTATCAAACATCAACTTTAGTATGGAAATGCCATGTAAGAGACATGCGAGAAAAGTAATGAGACTCAAGGAACATAGTATAAAAAAGGTATGCCAGATTGGCTTAGTGCGCTCTCGTTGGTCAGCGACCTGCTACGTCACCTACCAGCCAGACGGTAGCAGTCTCCGTTTGTAGAATATGAGAGATTTGCAAAAGAACTGTTTTCAGGTCTCTTCTCTTCTCATATAACTTAAAGTTTCGCGCTCACAGGGTTGAACACACTTCATGTCAATATTTTATACAAGGTTTCCGAAAGAAATACGTTAAATATTAGTACCAATGATGATATATCGCCACGCAAAACTAGTGCCCGATGTTAGCATCCGCATTCATGCTCGTGTTTTAGGCACCTGACTACGGTAAATGTTTTACAGTTGGGTACTGCCTATTTTACACATGTTTTTGTAAATACTTACCTTATAAATCTGATGCTGAAGCTACGTCGAAATTGCTGAAGGCGACGCTGACCAGAGCTGATTCTTCCTTGCCGAATTCCGTTTCATTGCATCAATTTTGGCTCTTTTGTTTAAATGTCTAATCCGTATAAAAGTTCTTGTTCTGACATATAACTGAACTATTTTGCTATGAAGTTCGGGAAATTTCGCACTTATATGATCTGCTAAGGTTGCCATCACTCTATTACAGTGAGAAATATTTGATCCATGAAAAGAAGCAAATATAATTTCTAACTCACGTATTTTAGTAAACCAGTCAGTAGAGGGAAGAATGAGGCCCCCTTTTGAAGTAATAGTAATCCAGTCTTGCTTCAGACTTAATTCTGTATTAACAACACACTGTCCTGCTGTATTTCCCAAAGAACTGTCAAAGTTTCTACACTTGAATGCTATATATCCTGCTAGATATTTTAAAGCATCATCATTTACGTCTTCACTGGTACACACTGAATCACTGAGCTCGAAATCTAAGAGCAAGTTTTCGTCATCTGTAGCGACGTCAAATGATTTATCAGTTACTCTTATACATAATTCACTCGAGAGAAAACGTGCAAAATCTTCCTCAGTTTCATCAGCTGATGTCGGGTAGTTTTCAGAAGCAGAATTCTCATTTCAGTCCTCTGAAGTCGAAACACCAGAAGACAAAGGTATTTCACGTGCACTTCCAGTCAGTAACAATAAACGAATCCTGTTTTTCACCTCGAATGGTGTGGGATTGTTGTAGAAGACACCAAGGCCACGGATTATGGAAAAGAAATTTTCCAAACAATCTTGATTAAGTCTAGTTGTCATATATAAATAGCTCTAGAATTTTTCATATCATTGTAAATTCCAAAACGTGACTTTACTGATATAATGAATCCCTTCTGAAACGGGAGAAGACTGTTTCTTTTTCCTACTCTCATATTAGAACACATTTCAAGAAATCTTTTTAGAGAGTTTTCCTGAATTATAATATTAAACCCGTAACCAATTCTAAGGGGAGCTTTCTCATCTAGAGGGTATCTCGAATTCAGCACATCGGAAACATCGTTCACGAGCTCAGTGAAGCTTCCTTCGCGATCTTTATGCATAACATCAGCTTGGGCAGTGCTACGTGAAAATATCTGTGCGGCCCGTCGGACATTCTGACGATCACGTCCACTAACGTTAAGATGAACCTCCGATGTGTGGTGATTGATCGAAAGATCGCCTTTCTGATGTCGAAGAAGGTCTTCTATAACCATTTTTGTAATCACAGTACCATCAGGCAAAGTGATTCCGTCATCAAGAACATGATTTCTTCATAACTTAAGCAAATGTGGAACATCAAAAATAACCCAGACTTTTCTGCTATGATCAACAGGTTTTGAAAAGAATGTGTTGGACGTAGACACACCAAGTTGCTTCCAAACATTCATATTTTTTGGTCCCATGTCACACGTAACAGCTACGATACGGATTCCTGCTGTTTCGACTTCTTTTATGACATTCTGCAACAAATCACTAGACAATGCAACATCAAAGTCATAATACACTGGCTGCTTCCATTTTGAAAACAAGCTGCGAACCATGACGACTTGGACATTGTTGTGTGGTCCGAGTACTACATCATCGGACGAATCGTTAAGTCACACGACCGCCAATGCTCATCTCGTCCAAGCTTAGGACATCAATCGCCTCTAATGATGTGAACATTTCTGACCTACCTTTAATTAACTCCAAAACTGGTTTCAAAATTCCTGGTGGGCGCTTGAACTGTTTCGTCCATGTCTGGAATGTTGACATGCAGGGAAAAGGATAATTCTTTCTCCTCAGGTAGGCATACGCTTTAGGAGACAAAGCTCTCAATGTGAGAGCATTTGCAATGTCCTCTGAGCACCACTTTACTTGCTTCCTCTTCTTTAACAGACAACGAATTTGTCCTGGTGTGAAACACTGAGAAAGTGTACTTCTCACATCCGAGCATACACATTTGTGCTTTTTAGTGTTATCGTCCAAGTTTCACTTCCATACATGGCTACACTCCAAACAAATACTTTCAGAAACGACTTCCTGATACATAAATCTATATTCGATGTTAACAAATTTCTCTTCTTCAGAAACGCTTTCCTTGCCATTGCCAGTCTACATTTTATATCCTCTCTACTTCGACCATCATCAGTTATTTTACTTCCTAAATAGCAAAACTCCTTTACTACTTTAAGTGTCTCATTTCCTAATCTAATTCCCTCAGCATCACCCGATTTAATTTGACTACATTCTATTATCCTCGTTTTGCTTTTGTTGATGTTCATCTTATATCCTCCTGCAAGACACTGTCCATTCCGTTCAACTGCTCTTCCAAGTCCTTTGCCGTCTCTGACAGAATTACAATGTCATCGGCGAACCTCAAAGTTTTTACTTCGTCTCCCTGAATTTTAATACCTACTCCAAATTTTTCTTTTGTTTCCTTTACTGCTTGCTCAATATACAGATTGAATAACATCGGGGAGAGGCTACAACCCTGTCTCACTCCTTTCCCAACCACTGCTTCCCTTTCATGCCCCTCGACTCTTATGACTGCCATCTGGTTTCTGTACAAATTATAAATAGCCTTTCGCTCCCTGTATTTTACCCCTGCCACCTTTAGAATTTGAAAAAGAGTATTCCAGTCAACATTGTCAAAAGCTTTCTCTAAGTCTACAAATGCTAGAAACGTAGGTTTGCCTTTTCTTAATCTTTCTTCTAAGATAAGTCGTAAGGTCAGTATTGCCTCACGTGTTCCAACATTTCGACGGAATCCAAACTGATCCTCCCCGAGGTCTGCATCAACCAGTTTTTCCATTCGTCTGTAAAGAATTCGCGTTAGTATTTTGCAGCCGTGGCTTATTAAACTGATAGTTCGGTAATTTTCACATCTGTCAGCACCTGCTTTCTTTGGGATTGGAATTATTATATTCTTCTTGAAGTCTGAGGGTATTTCGCCTGTCTCATACATCTTGCTCACCAGCTGGTAGAGTTTTCTCAGGACTGGTTGTCCCAAGGCCGTCAGTAGTTCTAATGGAATGTTGTCTACTCCGGGGGCCTTGTTTCTACTCAGGTCTTTCAGTGCTCTGTCAAACTCTTCACGCAGTATTGAATAGGATTGGGGAGAAGAGAAGTTTGTGGCACAACTTGACTAGAAGAAGGGATCGGTTGGTAGGACATGTTTTGAGGCATCAAGGGATCACAAATTTAGCATTGGAGGGCAGCGTGGAGGGTAAAAATCGTAGAGGAAGACCGAGAGACGAGTACACTAAGCAGATTCAGAAGGATGTAGGTTGCAGTAGGTACTGGGAGATGAAGAAGCTTGCACAGGATAGAGTAGCATGGAGAGCTGCATCAAACCAGTCTCAGGACTGAAGACAACAACAACAACAACAACAGTGTGAGACACATTACGTTTTATAGACGTAGCTTGCTTTATAACTTCTTTCATGGACTTAATTCTTTGTTCCAGTCGAACATTTTTAATCTTCAAACTAACCAATTCTTTCTTCAGTGCTTGATTTTCCTGGTCTTTAAGTGAACTTAGCGGATCAGCAAAAACGTCGGTGTTGCTGGATTTGTCCAGCTTACTTTGGAGATAAAGTTTTCAACGTTGAGAGAGCTCTTTTTTTTTTACTGTTCTAGTGTCACAGCGACGTTCTCTCTCTATTAGAAGACTACCGGTAACATTCGCGGTGCTGGGACCTGGAACTTCGAATACATTTCCTTGCCAGTTTGGTATTTTTAGAGACGGAACAGCATCGTCCTGTAGCAGTTTCTGTGTAGGTAGACCTAACAATTCATTATGCAAGTCTTGTTTGTAATCGCTTTCACAAAAATGTTCAGAACAAACTCTTGCATTATTAACATTAATTTTGTCCTCTCGTTTAGAACGAGCAATCCACTTACGCTGTAGTTCAACATTTTTTGGAAAACGATGATAAATTACGCCTTCAGTTTTACGTCCACTATTACTACATTCAGCAACTGCACAATACGACGTATTTATTTATTTATTTAAATGTCAAGTTCCGTAGGACCAAATTGAGGAGCAAATCCCCAAGGTCATGGAATGTGTCAGTAGATGAACTTACAACATAAAAAGTAATTACAGATAAAAATAAATGTTCATGAACCTGAAAGAAAATCAGTCCATAAGTTTAAGCAAACGCTATCAGCAATACAATGAGAATCATCGTAATTTTTCAAGGAACTCCTCGACAGAATACAAGGAGTGACCCATGAGGATACTCTTCAGTTTCGATTTGAAAGCGCGTTGATTACTGCTAAGATTTTTGTATTCGAGTGGCAGCTTATTGAAAATGGGTGCAGCAGTATACTGCACACCTTTTTGCACAATAGTTAAGGAAGTCCGGTCCAAATGTAGGTTTGATTTCTGCCGAGTATTAACCGAGTGAAAGCTGCTTATTCTTGGAAATAAACTAATATTGGTAACAAGAAACGATAATAAGGAATATACATGTTGAAAGGGCAATGTCAAAATACCCAGACTCGTGAAAAGAGGTCGACAAGGGGTTCGTGAACTCACACCACTTATTCCCCTAAACCTCCCGTTTCTGAGCCAAAACTATCCTTCTAGAATGGGAAGAGGTACCCCAAAACATAATACCATACGATATAAGTGAATGGAAATTAGCAAAGTGGACTAATTTACGTGCCGAAGTATCACTTACTTTTGATACCGTTCGAATAATAAAAATGGCAGTATTACGTCTTTGAAGATCATGAACGTGGGCTTCCCACGACAGCTTACTACTTTTCTGAACATATAGAAATTTGAACTGTTCACTTTCACTAATCATAGGCCCGTTCTGTGAGATTAAAACGCCAGCTTTTGTTGAATTGTGTGTTAGGAACTGTAAAAAGTGAGTCTTACTGTGATTTAACGTTAGTTTATTTTCTACAAGCCATGAAATGAGATCATGTACTGCTCTACTTGAAACCGAGTCAATGTTGCACACAACATCCTTTACTACCAACCTAGTGTCATCAGCAAACAGAAATATTTTAGAGTTACCCATAATACTAGAGGGCATACCATTTATATAAATAAGGAACAGGAGCGGCCCCAACACTGATCCCTGGCTCCCCCCCCCCCCCCCCCCCTCACTTGACAGTACCCCACTCAGATCACACATCACAGCCGTTATCAACATTGTGAATAATGACCTTTTGCTGCCTGTTCCTAAAGTAAGACGTCTACCAATTTTGAGCTACTTCCCTTATTCCGTAATGGTCCAACTGCTGGATAATATTGTGTGATCAACGCAGTCAAATGCGATTGTTAAATCAAAAAATACACCAAGCGTTCGAAACTTTTTGTTTAGCCCATCCAGTACCTCACAGAGAAAAGAGAATATAGCATTTTCAGTTGTCAAACGACTTCTAAAGCCGAACTGTACATCTGATAGCAAATCGTGTGATATAAAATGATCAATTAACCTTACATACACAGCCTTTTCGATAACTTTTGCAAACATTGATGGCATAGAAATAGGTCTAAAATTATCTACATTATCCCTTTCTCCCTTTTTATAAAGCAAGTTTACTACTGAGTACTTTAACCGTTCAGGAAACTGACCATTCCTAAAGGAAAAATTACAAATATGGCTAAATACAGGACTAACATGTGCGCACAGTACTTTGATATTCTACTTGATATCTACGTTTATAGCATTTGAAGACTTAGAGAAAGCTTTTGACAATGTTTACTGGAATTATCTCTTTCAAATTCTAAAGGTGGCAGGGGTAAAATATAGGGAGCGAAGGACTACACTCCTGGAAATGGAAAAAAGAACACATTGACACCGGTGTGTCAGACCAACCATACTTGCTCCGGACACTGCGAGAGGGCTGTACAAGCAATGATCACACGCACGGCACAGCCGACACACCAGGAACCGCGGTGTTGGCCGTCGAATGGCGCTAGCTGCGTAGCATTTGTGCACCGCAGCCGTCAGTGTCAGCCAGTTTGCCGTGGCATACGGAGCTCCATCGCAGTCTTTAACACTGGTAGCATGCCGCGACAGCGTGGACGTGAACCGTATGTGCAGTTGACGGACTTTGAGCGAGGGCGTATAGTGGGCATGCGGGAGGCCGGGTGGACGTACCGCCGAATTGCTCAACACGTGAGGCGTGAGGTCTCCACAGTACATCGATGTTGTCGCCAGTGATCGGCGGAAGGTGTACGTGCCCGTCGACCTGGGACCGGACCGCAGCGACGCACGGATGCATGCCAAGACCGTAGGATCCTACGCAGTTCCGTAGGGGACCGCACCGCCACTTCCCAGCAAATTAGGGACACTGTTGCTCCTGGGGTATCGGCGAGGACCATTCGCAACCGTCTCCATGAAGCTCGGCTACAGTCCCGCACACCGTTAGGTCGTCTTCCGCTCACGCCCCAACATCGTGCAGCCCGCCTCCAGTGGTGTCCCGACAGGCGTGAATGGAGGGACGAATGGAGACGTGTCGTCTTCAGCGATGAGAGTCGCTTCTGCCTTGGTGCCAATGATGGTCGTATGTGCGTTTGGCGCCGTGCAGGTGAGCGCCACAATCAGGACTGCATACGACCGAGGCATACAGGGCCAACACGCGGCATCATGGTGTGGGGAGCGATCTCCTACACTGGCCGTACACCTCTGGTGATCGTCGAGGGGACACGGTACATCCAAACCGTCATCGAACCCATCGTTCTACCATTCCTAGACCGGCAAGGGAACTTGCTGTTCCAACAGGACAATGCACGTCCGCATGTATCCCGTGCCACCCAACGTGCTCTAGAAGGTGTAAGTCAACTACCCTGGCCAGCAAGATCTCCGGATCTGTCCCCCATTGAGCATGTTTGGGACTGGATGAAGCGTCGTCTCACGCGGTCTGCACGTCCAGCACGAACGCTGGTCCAACTGAGGCGCCAGGTGGAAATGGCATGGCAAGCCGTTCCACAGGACTACATCCAGCATCTCTACGATCGTCTGCATGGGAGAATATCAGCCTGCATTGCTGCGAAAGGTGGATATAACTGTACTAGTGCCGACATTGTGCATGCTCTGTTGCCTGTGTCTATGTGCCTGGGGTTCTGTCAGTGTGATCATGTGATGTATCTGACCCCAGGAATGTGTCAATAAAGTTTCCCCTTCCTGGGACAATGAATTCACGGTGTTCTTATTTCAATTTCCAGGAGTGTATTTACAATTTGTACAGAAACCAGATGGCAGTTAGAAGAGTCGAGGGGCATGAAAGGGAAGCAGTGGTTGGGAAGGGAGTAAGACAGGGTTGTAGCCTATCACTGATGTTATTCAATCTGTATATTGAGCAAGCAGTAAAGGGAACAAAAGAAAAATTCGGAGTAGATATTAAATTCCATGGAGAAGAAATAAAAACTTTGAGGTTCGCCGATGACATTGTGATTCTGTCAGAGACAGCAAAGGACTTGGAAGAGCAGTTGAACGGAATGAACAGTGTCTTGAAAGGAGGATATAAGATGAACATCAACAAAAGCAAAACGAGGATAATGGAATGTTGTCGAATTAAGTCGGGTGATGCTGAGGGAATTAGATTAGGAAATTAGACACTTAAAGTAGTAAAGCAGTTTTGCTATTTGGGGAGCAAAATAACGGATGATGGTCGAAACAGAGAGGATATAAAATGTAGACTGGCAGTGGCAAGGAAATCGTTTCTGAAGAAGAGGAATTTGTTAACATTGAGTATAGATTTAAGTGTCAGGAAGTCATTTCTGAAGGTATTTGTATGGAGTGTAGCCATATATGGAAGTGAAACATGGACGATAAACAGTTTGAACAAGAAGAGAATAGAAGCTTTCGAAATGTGGTGCTACAGAAGAATGCTGAAGATTAGATGGGTAGATCACATAACTAATGAGGAGGTATTGAATGGGATTGGGGAGAAGAGGAGTTTGTGGCACATGTTCTGAGGCATCAAGGGATCACCAATTTAGTATTGGAAGGCAGCGTGGAGGGTAAAAATCGTAGAGGAAGACCAAGAGATGAATACACTAAGCAGATTCAGAAGGATGTAGGTTGCAGTAGGTACTGGGAGATGAAGAAGCTTGCACAGGATAGAGTAGCATGGAGAGCTGCATCAAACCAGTCTCAGGACTGAAGACGATAACAACGACAACTCCATCATAACCGTTAGAGTCCTTAGTCATCAGTTAATTGATTATTGTCTGGATCTCCCTCTTGTCTGTATCACAGAGGAGTATTTCAGACGTCAATCTCGGAAAGGCATTTGCTAAAAAATTTATATGATTTCCTGTAGATACTAAATTCTTATTTAATTCGCCAGAAATGCTCAGAAAATGAAATATTATTACTGCAAACTGACTTTATATCGTCAACCTTGTGCTGCTGACCAGACACTTCCTTCAAAACTGACCATATGGCTTTAATTTTATCCTGTGAATTAGCTATTCTATTTGCATACCACATACTTTTTGCCTTGCTAATAACATTTTTAAGCACCTTACAATACTGTTTGTAATGGGCTACTGTAGCTTGATTGTGTATACTTCTAACATTTTGATATAATTCCCACTTTGTTCTAATGATATCCTTATCCGACTAGTCAGCCAACCGGGCTGTCCATTACTGCTAGTACCCCCGTTTAGAATCTTCTAATGGAAAGCAACTCTCAAAGAGCATAAGAAATGTGCTATGGAAAGCATTGTATTTATCATCTTTATTATCGGCATTATAAAGATCTTGCCACTCTTGTTCCTTGACGAGTTTTAAAAATCTCTCTATTGCTGTTGGATTAACTTTCCTACGTAGTTTGTAATTAAATACGACATTGTTTAGAGTACAAAAACCTTTTAGTGTTAAAATTTGTGCATCCTGGTGTGAAAGGCCATTCACCCTTTTACTAACAGAATGCCCATCTAATAATGAAGAATGAATAAAAATATTGTCCATGACTGTGCTACTGTTCCCCTGCACCCTAGTTGGCAAAAACACAGTTTGCATCAGATCATATGAATTTAGGAGATCTACCAACATCCTTTTTCTTGCACAATCATGCACAAAATTAATATTGAAGTCACCACAGAGAACTACTTTCTGGTACTTCCTACAAATTGAATCAAGAACCCTCTCTAGTTTAAGCAAAAATGCTCTGAAGTCGGAGTTAGGGGTCCTATAAACAACAGCAATTAGAAGTTTAGTTTCACTAAATTCAACTATTGTTGCACAACTTTCAAATATCTGTTCAGTGCAGTGTAGTGATACGTCTATGGTCTCAAATGAAATACTGTTTTTTACGTACAGAGCCACTCCCCCACCCCGCAAGGAACTCCTTGAGAAGCAGCCTGCTAATTTGCAGCCTGTAGACATAATTCCAAGAACGAAGCTACATGACTCACGGAGCAATTCCTTTCCAACTGAACACTCGGCAGGACAAGAATTAGACACAAAGTAACGTGTAACACGAACTCACATACACGCCTTCGATAGAAACACTCAGCGACACCGTTGTAAACTAACTGCAGTAGCTGCCAGGTGACGTCACAGCTCGAGATTCATCATGGCGGATAAAGGAGTGGGAGGACGCATTTGCACTCCCGTGAGTCTGACAACACGACAAGCAATCTTGCAACAATGTGTTGTTCCATTTCTTGCTCAGACCGAGATTTAGCTCCGTGTAGCCATCACATGATTATTGAGAGGGCCTTCAGTGAAGCTGTGGTTCTGTTGTGTGTTACTAAAATGGAACAGTGAAATCTAGAGCAATGATATGCCATCAGGTGTTGTGTTAATCTTGGGGAGATCACGAGTGTGATCCCTGAAAACTTGAAACAGACCTACGGGGAACATTGCTTATCAAAAACACACAACCCATAGTCACAGCTTTACTTCTGCCAGTACCTCGTCTCCTACGTTCCACACTTCACAGAATCTCTCCTGCGAACCATGCAGAACTACCACTCCTGGAAGAAAGGAGTCCCTAGTTCGAGCCTTGGTCCGGCACACAGTTTCTATCTGCCAGGAAGTTTCGTATATCTGTTGTTCCACATCTCAATCTGTTCACTTGATCTGAGTCCTTGCAACATTTTTCTTCCCCTGAAACTGAAAATTTCTTAGACGGATGTCATTTTGGGACTCTGCTGAACATTCAAAGGAATGGGACTGACATATCAAAGGCCCTACCAGTTAAAGCCTTTCAGCGCTGAAACTATGACAGGGAACTCCCACTCCGGCGATGTATAGCTGCCGAAGGGAACTACTTCTAAGGAGATGATATTGTTGCTTGAAAAAGTTAAAAACTGGATCTGAGCACTATGGGACTTAACTTCTGAGGTCATCAGTCCCTTAGAACTTAGAACTACTTAAACCTAACTAATCGAAGGACATCACACACATCCATGCCCGAGGCAGGATTCGAACCTGCGACGGTAGCTGTCGCGCGGTTCCAGACTGTAGCGCCTTGAACCGCTCGGCCACACCGTCCGGCGATAAAGTTAAAACTTTAGAAGATAAAAATCGGTCTCGTTAGTTTTCTCACATGCCTCGTTTATATGAATTCTGTTATTTTGTGTTGTTCTTAAACTGACAGGGTCAACATCCTTTCAAAAGTTTTCAAACTATTAATAAAACTGCTACAACTAGTGTTACTACTACTACTCAGATTGAGAATGAACAGCCCAATTTTATCGAGTAATCCTTTGTGGATGTTTACACTGTGCCTCATTATGTTTGCTGTGAGGGTTATAGCGAACGTCGGTTCCACATGTTTTAGTCAGCGGATTCCTGGACACAGATGAACTAAAGCGGGTCATACTCTATTCCCTCACACACAGTATCCTACGGAGAGCAGCCGGAATTACGCATCGTCGACGGAGACGCAGTACCCAGTGGCCGTTGCGCACTTACTGAGCAGTCCTTGGCTTGCATTCACTGCCAATTCATGTTGAAAATGTTGGCTTAAAGCTTTTATCGATCTAGCTTCTACATTCGCAGCTAAAAGCTTGCAATTTCGTGATAGTGCTGTCTGAATGTCAACTGATTCTTAAGTTCCTTTTGCTTTAACCTTTAAGGAAACCATTTCCCTCAAGATATCAGACTCCACTTCCCTCCATTCACAACTTTTAGTCTGGGGCACGTGACTCTTACCTCGAGTCCAGCGAGACGTTTAGTACACCGCCAAACTCCAGAAACATTGTCATGATTTCCAACCATTTCTCTCCTGAGGCGAGGTGGCGTGGTCTTCTAGGCACGGTGCTCTGTAATGAAGCTCTTCTGAATACATCAGGTTCTATGCACCAACTTTAATTTCTGTAGAAGATGTTTTATCACGCATACCCTTTATAATTTTCATAAATTTTGTAAATACGCTGAAGCGTCAAAGAAACTGCTATAGAAATGCATATTCAAATACATAGGCATGTAAACAGGCACAATCGCCTATATAAGACTGTAAAGTGTCAGGCAAATCCAACACCTTACAGGAAAACCCTGACATGATAAGCAAATCCAGTAGTATGTCACATAGCTCCGAATAAATTGTGACATTAAATTAACCAAAGTAATACGAGTAACGAGTGAGCAAATGGAATACCACAGACTAACACAAGAATGCCTAAATGCATGTCGTACCTTCCCACCGTGAGGCAGACGCAGTTCCGAGGGGAGAAACGAGGACAGAAGCCGAGAGCACAACCGTGTTAAGCTAGAAGGCCCTACGATAAGGGAGATGCTGGACACCCACGCCGCCAGACTACCTGTACGACTACACAACCCGCACGTTTTAGCGTGAGGCTTTTTCGCGTCTCTGTTACGTAAAGTACCACCCCCCAGCCCATGTTAAAAGCTAGAGCCCTCCAGAAAAGCAGTATAGATCTTACGATAACACAAAAAGGGTCACTATCACCCGCAAGTTTTAGCGTGAGACTTTTTCTCGTGTCTGTTACATTAGGACAATCCTCCAGCCCATGTTAAAAGATAGAGCCCTCCAGAAGAAGAGTATAGATCTCACGATAACGCTAAAAGGACCACACCAGCTGCAGATTTTAGCGTGAGACTTTTCAGCGTCTCTGTTACGTTGCAAACTTTAAAAAACATTGCCCCACCACGAAAAGTATAACGTTTCTCATTGGATAGACAGAATTTTTGTAGGCGTAGCTTAAGGTTAATATTGAGACCCTGATTGGTCAGATGAACACATAGCCAGATAGTTTTTTTAAACTAACTTCGGTAAATTGTAGTAAGGAGAAGTTAGAGGAGTGTTGGTTCCGAGACGGCGAGCTGGATGGCTGCTGCGCCGGCCGCTGCCGCCCTGACGCTGCCTTAACACCGACAAGGTAATGAACGCACGCGATGCCGCATTTTTGAGCGCATAAGGCTTCACTCAGAACTGCAGAGGACTCATCTGTTACACCCCCTTTTTGCGTAATACTAGTGTCGATCGTTAATTAAAACTCATGGTGTTCACATTTGCCACTTGAAGAACAGATCTGAAACGCGAAGATTTTTCTTTTATATAGTTATTGAGAAGCCACATCAGCCACTGTAATCTACGACAAGTTAGATAAGTAATTAAAGATAATTGAGGGTCACTGTAGACCATTTTGATAGTTTTCTCTTTTGTGAAACTTAAATTAAACCTAGATTATAGATGTGATATGGCATAGGTCATCCTTCGATCGATTGTAGAACTTGGAAACTCATTTAGGGAATATTCATTCACATTTTTGTTGAACGCAGTTGGTTTTTACCATCCTGTATTATAACATTTCCTTTTATCAATAGTGCAATTTATAAACGATGTTTTGTGAGTAGAATAAAATTTCCAATGGTAAACTCAACTGCTTTTTCGACGTTATTTTACCAGCTAACTAAAAATAGGAAAGCCTTGAACCCTTTCCACTAAATTTAGTTAGTATTAAGATTTTTTTACAGGGAGTGCAGTGGAGCTGACGCTGAGATCATTAAGTATTTGGTTATATCATCGATAGTCTCACTGAACTCTTCTGAATTCTACATGTCATGTGTGGTCTGGCGTCTCCTTACCAGCAGCAGGTCCCAGGTTCAAACTAGTTAATTCCCTAAAAAACACACTCAGAGCGTCGAACAATCAGAAACCACCATGAATGTTTAGAAGACAACAAGTGTCTGGCATAGTTGCTAGATCGGCTACTGTTGCTACAATGGCCGGCCGCGGTGGTCTAGCGGTTCTAGGCGCTCAGTCAGGAACCGCGCGACTACTACGATCGCAGATTCGCATCCCGCCTCGGGCATGGATGTGTGTGATGTCCTTAGGTTAGTGAGGTTTAAGTAGTTCTAAGTTCTAAGGGACTGATGACCACAGATGGTAAGTCCCATAGTGCTCAGAGCCATTTCGGCCATTTTGTTGCTACAATGGCAGGTTATCAACATTTAAGTGAGGTTAAACGGGGTGTTGTAGTTAGCCCACGAACGATGGGACACAGTATCTCCGAGGTAGCGATAAAGTGGGGATTTTCCCGTACGAGCATTGCACGAGCGTACCGTTAATATCAGGAATCCGGTAAAACATCAAATCTCCGACACCGCTGCGGCCGGAAAGAGATCCTGCAAGAACGGGACCAACGACGACTGAAGAAAATCGTTCAACGTGAGAGAAGTACAATCCTTTCGCAAAGCTGATGCAGGTTTCAATGCTTATATATCGAGCGGATGGACCTGTAAGGGTATTGGGACAAGAACAAGAATCCAATGACCCAGTATGCCTGCAGGGGAGGGTTCAAGCTGGTGGAGGCTCGTAATGGTGTGGGCGGTGGGGAGCTGCAGTGATATGGGACCCCTAATATGTCAAGATACGATTCTGAGAGGTGACACGAACGTAAGCATTCTGGCTAATCACCATTAATGTCCACTGTGCATCCCGACGGGCTTGGGAAGTTCCAGCAGGACAGTGCGACACCCCACACGTCCAGAATTGCTACCGAGTGGCTCCAGCAACATTATTCTGAGTTTAAACACTTCTGCTGGCCACCAGACTCCCCAGCCATGAACATTATTGAGGATATCTGGGATGCCTTGCAACGTGCTGTTCAGAAGAGATTTATGGACAGCCCTGCAGGATTTATGGCGTCAGTTCCCTCCAGCACTACTTCAGACTTAAGTCGGGTCCATGCCATGTTGTACTGCGGCACTTCTGCATGCTCGCGGGGCCTTACACGATATTAGGCGGGTCTATCAGTTTCTTTGACTCTTCAGAGTATTTCTTATAAAAAATTTTTCGTTATTATTTCGATGAATGTAAATGTAGAGAAGTATGTAAGCATGCAGAAACTTAATAATCTAAAACCAGCATGTCATTATTTTAGTATTTAACAATATATAGGCAGTCAGTGGGTAAATAAAGTTAATTACTGGGGAGTAGTTTGCCGAGAGAAGTAGTGTACTGCCGCATGTGGTCAAATTTGGGCGAGTGTTGCCCGTTATGTATAAACAATAATGCTCTAAAGTACCTTTTTGTAATTCTGGACCACAAAGAAAAAGAGTCTCTTAAAATTTCTGAAATGATTTCAAGGATATATCAGCAAAGTGAAAACTGAAACGGGTTCATAGTTTTCTTTAGAAACAAGATCAAACCCGTGAACCTCTGCAAATGCAAATATTTTGTCAATATTCTAAAGGAAAGAGAGAAAGAAGACCCTTAGACGTGAACCACGAGAAACAAACTAATTACCAATTGGCCGGCCGGTGTGGCCGTGCGGTTCTAGGCGCTTCAGTCTGGAACCGCGTTACCGCTACGGTCACAAGTTCGAATCCTGTCTCGGGCATTGATGTGTGTGATGTTCTTAGGTTAGTTAGGTTTAAGTAGTTCTAAGTTCTAGGGGACTGATGACCACAGATGTTAGGCCCCATAGTGCTCAGAGCCATTTGAACCATTTTTTGACAACCAATTACTTTTATCAATCAACATTTCTAAACTTTCCACTCTGTTTGCCTGTTTGCTGAGTGTTCTGTTACGAATTATATGTCTTGGAAATCAGAACAGACAGAATTTAAATAGTTCATTTGAACCAGAAATTATAAGGGGTTACGTTTGTAAAAACTAGCATTCGAGAATAATAGTGTTACAGTTCTCGCACTCTCGCGTTCGGATTCTTGTTTTTCATAGTTTTTGTGACCTCTTAAAGTTGACAGTTGGGATGGTTTGTGTGAAAAGGACACGTCAGATATCTTTCCTCTCCCTGGTGCAACTGAGTTTGCGCTCCCTCAAAATGCACCCCATAACGATGAAGCTTTATTTACTAACTGAGGAGACTTTCTTGGCTGCTCAGAGCTTTACCTTAGGTATTGCATTAAGATTCGTTTATCAAACGAATATACCGTATGTAATGTAGAGTTTCATGGAATCTTGAATGAACTGGAGCTGATAGGACGTATCCGTGCTCCAACTCCTTAAGCGCTCTTAAACTTGCTCAGCGGATGTATCCAGTACGAAAGTATTTTTATAACATCCTGAAATACCTTCTCTGTCAGCAAAGGCTGGGGAAGGAGTTGTCATACTGTTGGGTACAGGGTTCCTGGGAATCCAGGGAAATAAATTAGCAGATGCTGGCTCTGAGCACTATGGGACTTAACATCTGAGGTCATCAGTCCCCTAGAACTTAGAACTACTTAAACCTAACTAACCTAAGGACGTTACACACATCTATGCCCGAGGCAGGATTCGAACCTGCGACCGTAGCGGTCACGCGGTTCCAGACTGAAGCGCCTAGAACCGCTCGGCCACACTGGCCGGCTAGCGGATGCGGCAGCCAAGGAAACGCATCAGCTAAATATGTTGCCTCAATGTAAAGTCTGCCGACATGCTATATTCTCACTTTTGATATACCAGACTCCACTTCTCTCCATGCAGAAGAGTGGCAGAAATTAACAGACAATAATACGCGATCGGTAAAACGAACTGCTAGGAAGTGGCGTACCTCCTCTCGCCCACTGAAGCAACATAAAACCATCTCACCCGCTTTGAAGTAGCATACACTGCGATGATGCACTGCTTCCTAGTCCTGCAGAGTGCTTGTTGCCTTCAGATTGCATTACGCCACATCTTAAGCGAACTATTGTATTTTAGGTTCCGATAACATGGTAGAGGTTAATCTACCAACTGATGAGTCCTGTATTTTAGCAAAGGAGCGTATGTGGTACAACTTTTAAGATTTTTGGAGATGTCTGACCTACTCCCTAAACTTTTAGGAGGAGTACTTTGCAGTATTATAAGGGTGCCTGGCTCATCCTGTATTTTTTTGCAAGTTAGCTGCCAGCTATGCTCTACTGAGATTTTTTAAAAAACTTTAATCCTCCTGTTCGATTAGGATTTTAATTTTACAAATTAACATTGACAGTGAGACAGATTTTGCGTTCTTCGTGAGTGTATATGACTATGTGAATGTGAGTGAAAACATGAGAGGGTGCTCATCAGTTCAAGCGAAAGTGTATTTTACTTATTTCTGTTTTAATTTCTTTTAACCACAATCATCTAGGACTATATTGGGAAGTGCGTTGGAACATACGCGTTGAGAGGCCTTAACTAAAAAAAAAAAAAAAAAAAAAAAAAAAAAAAAAAAAAAAAAGACACATGTATGCGGTTACACACACACACACATAAAGGTGCGCAATAGAATGCACGCACACGCACACATACGCTAATGGAACAGTCATCAAATAACATAAAAAATAGACTTACGTTCCTCTTAAAGACACTATCCCAACGCTGCTTAGAAAAATCCGAATCAGGGTGATCAAACGGGGATTTCAGTAAGTATTGTGGAGAATACGAGATCAGTTTCGAAACCACTGGGTATGTGCATGTGCATCTACATCTACATCCATTTTCTACCAAACATCGAGAAATTCGTGGAGACGTTATTTACTATGGTATAACGTTTGAGATCTTCATCCCATTGCATTAGCGTATGAAGGGCGGAGAAAAATTATTGTTTAACTGACGCTGAGCGTACTGTAATTTTTCCATTCTTGCCGTAGCCGTTCTTACGGGATCTATACACAGCGGCTATGTATGGATCTAGACGTAGCGGCTTTGTATATTCCTTGAGTTCTGACATCATACCGGTTCTTGAAACTTTCGTTACCAGGCTTTCGTGGGATACTTGGTGTCTATCGTAAAGCACCTGTCTGTTCAGATTTGCCAGCATTTCCTTGATGTTTCTCCACTAGTCAAACAAAACTGCGAAAATTGGTGCTACCGTTCTTTGTCTTCATTCAATGTATCACTGTAGTTCTATATGGTATGGGTGCAACACACTGGAGCAGTATTCTGGAATGGGTCACATGCGCGTTTTGTTACCCATACTGCATTCGAATACTGACTTCATTTTCCCAGCGTCCAACCAGTGAATCGACGTCTGTCACCTCCCATACCAATGACTGAGCCTACCTCAGTTGGGAGGTGTACGCATATACTGATGCGCCTTCATCAGACTACAAAGTGCCAGGAATGCTGAAAAATCTAACCTGGAGATAAATGCCATCTCCAGCGATAAGCAACTAGTTGGATTCCCCTACCTCCTAAATGAAATTCTACTCACATTTCAACCATTAGTTCCTTCTACATTGTTGTTGTCGTTGTGGTCTTCAGTCCTGAGACTGGTTTGTTGCAGCTCTCCATGCTACCACATCCTGTGCAAGCTCCATCTCCCAGTACTTACTGCAACCTACATCCTTCTGAATCTGCTTAGTGTATTCATCTCTTGGTCTCCCTCTACTATTTTTACTCTCCACACTGCCCTCCAATGCTAAATTTGTGATCTCTTGATGACTCAGAACATGTCCTACCAACAGGTCCCTTCTTCTTGTCAAGTTGTGCCACAAGCTCTTCTCCACAATTCTGTTCAATACCTCCTCATTAGTTACGTGATCTACCCATCTAATCTTCAGCGTTCTTCTTTAAAGCCACATTTCGGAAGCTTCTATTCTCCTCTTGTCCAAACTATTTATCGTCAATGTTTCGCTTCCATACCTGGCTATACTCCATCCAAATACTTTCAGAAATGACTTCCTGACACTTCAATCTATACTCGATGTTAACAAATTTCTCTTCTTCAAAAATGCTTTCCTTGTCATTGTCAGTCTACATTTTATATCCTCTCTACTTCGACCATCATTAGTTATTTTGCTCCCAAAATAGCAAAATTCCTTTGCTACTTTATGTGTCTCATTTCCTAATATAATCCCCTCAGCATAGCCCGACTTAATTCGACTACATTCCATTACCTTCGCTTTCATTTTACTGTTGTTCATCTTATATCCTCCTTTCAGGACACTGTCCATTCCGTTTAACTGCTCTTCCAAGTCCTTTGCTGTCTCTGACAGAATTACAATTTCATGGGAGAACCTCAAAGTTTTTATTTCTTCTCCATGTACACTCCTGGAAATGGAAAAAAGAACACATTGACACCGGTGTGTCAGACCCACCATACTTGCTCCGGACACTGCGAGAGGACTGTACAAGCAATGATCACACGCACGGTACAGCTGACACACCAGGAACCGCGGTGTTGGCCGTCGAATGGCGCTAGCTGCGCAGCATTTGTGCACCGCCGTCGTCAGTGTCAGCCAGTTTGCCGTGGCATACGGAGCTCCATCGCAGTCTTTAACACTGGTACCATGCCGCGACAGCGTGGACGTGAACCGTATGTGCAGTTGACGGACTTTGAGCGAGGGCGTATAGTGGGCATGCGGAAGGCCGGGTGGACATACGCCGAATTGCTCAACACGTGGGGCGTGAGGTCTCAACAGTACATCGACGTTTTCGCCAGTGGTCGGCGGAAGGTGCACGTGCCCGTCGACCTGGGACCGGACCGCAGCGACGCACGGATGCACGCCAAGACCGTAGGATCCTACGCAGTGCCGTAGGGGACCGCACCGCCACTTCCCAGCAAATTAGGGACACTGTTGCTCCTGGGGTATCGGCGAGGACCATTCGCAACCGTCTCCATGAAGCTGGGCTACGGTCCCGCACACCGTTAGGCCGTCTTCCGCTCACGCCCCAACATCGTGCAGTCCGCCTCCAGTGGTGTTGCGACAGGCGTGAATGGAGGGACGAATGGAGACGTGTCGTCTTCAGCGATGAGAGTCGCTTCTGCCTTGGTACCAATGATGGTCGTATGCGTGTTTGGAGCCGTGCAGGTGAGCGCCACAATCAGGACTGCATTCGACCCAGGCACACAGCGCCAACACCCGGCATCATGGTGTGGGGAGCGATCTCCTACACTGGCCGTACATCTCTGGTGATCGTCGAGGGGACACTGAATAGTGCACGGTACATCCAAACCGTCATCGAACCCATTGTTCTACCATTCCTAGACCGGCAAGGGAACTTGCTGTTCCAACAGGACAATGCACGTCCGCATGTATCCCGTGCCACCCAACGTGCTCCAGAAGGTGTAAGTCATCTACCCTGGCGAGCAAGATCTCCGGATCTGTCCCCCATTGAGCATGTTTGGGACTGGATGAAGCGTCGTCTCACGCGGTCTGCACGTCCAGCACGAACGCTGGTCCAACTGAGGCGCCAGGTGGAAATGGCATGGCAAGCCGTTCCACAGGACTACATCCAGTATCTCTATGATCGTCTCCATGGGAGAATAGCAGCCTGCATTGCTGCGAAAGGTGGATGTACACTGTACTAGTGCCGACATTGTGCATGCTCTGTTGCCTGTGTCTATGTGCCAGTGGTTCTGTCAGTGTGATCATGTGATGTATCTGACCCCAGGAATGTGTCAATAAAGTTTCCCCTTCCTGGGACAATGAATTCACGGTGTTCTTATTTCAATTTCCAGGAGTGTATATATGTTAACAGGGACAGTAAAATTGCAGTGCAGCAGAGCTGCTCAAGTGCTGTTGGAGTGTTGGTTATTGTTCGTGTTTGACTATCCCTATTAAAGCACATACCCACTCCCAATTTTTCTTTTGTTTCCTTTACTGATTGCTCATTATAAAAACTGAATAACATCAGGGAGAGGCTACAACCCTTTCTCACTCTCTTTCCAACCACTGCTTCTCTTTCATGCCCCTCGACTCTTATAACTGCCATCTGGTTTCTGTACAAATTGTAAATAGCCTTTGACTCCCTGTATTTTACTCCTGCCACCTTCAGAATTTAAAAGAGAGTATTCCAGTCAACATTGTCAAAAGCTTCCTCTAAGTCTACAAATTCTAGAAATGTAGGTTTGCCTTTCCATAATCTTTCTTCTAAGGTAAGTAGTAAGGTGAGTATTGCCTCACGTGTTCCAATGTTTCTACGGAATCTAGACTGGTCGGCTTTACCAGTTTTTCCATTTGTCTGTAAGGAATTCGTGTCAGTATTTTGCAGCTGTGACTTATTAAGCTGATAGTTCGGTAATTTTCACATCTGTCAACACCTGCTTTCTTTGGAGTTGGAATTATTATATCCTTTCTTGAAGTCTTTGGGTATTTCGCCTGTCTGATACATCTTGCTCACCAGATGGTAGAGTTTTGTCGGGACTGGCTCTCCAAAGACCGTCAGTAGTTCTAACGGAATGATGTCTACTCTTGGGCCTTGTTTCGACTCAGGTCTTTCAGTGCTCTGTCAAACTGTTCACGCAGTATCGTATCTCCCATTTGAACATCATCTACGTTCTCCTCCATTTCCATAACATTGTCCTCAAGTACATCGCCATTTTATAGACCCTCTATATACTCTTTCCACATTTCTGCTTTCCCTTCTTTGCTTAGAACTGGGTTTCCATCTGAGCTCCTGATATTCATACAAGTGGTTCTCTTTTCTCGAAAGGCCTCTTTAATTTTCCTGTAGGCAGTATCTACCTTACCCCTAGTGAAATAAGCCTCTACACCCTTACATTTGTCCTCTAGCCATCCCTGCTTAGCCATTTTGCGCTTCCTAACCATCTCATTTTTGAAACGTTTGTACTCCTATTTGTCTGTTTCATTTAGTGCGTTTTTATATTTTCTACTTTCATCAATTAAATTCAATATTTCTTCTGTTACCCAAGGCGCTTACTACTAGCTCTCGTCTTTTTACCTACTTTATCCTCTGCTGCTTTCACTACTTTATCCCTCAGAGCTACCCATTCTTCTTCCCCCATTCCTGTCAATTGTTGACTTTTGCTCTCCGTGAAACTCTGTTCAACCTCTGGTTTAGTCAGTTTATTCAGGTCCCATATCCTTAAATTCTCGCATTTTAAAGTTTCTTCAGTTTTAATCTACATTTCATAGCCAATAGATTGTGGTCAGAGTCCACATCTGCCCCTGGAAATGTCTTATAATTGAAATCCTGGTTCCTAAATCTCTGTCTTAACATCATATAATCTATCTGATACCTTTTAGTATCTCCAGGATTCTTCCTTCTACCCTAACTTCTCGTTCTGGTCCGCCCCTTTGCAGAATGAAATGTCTCGGGATTTGAGTACTAAACCACTCCGCGTTGAACAACGCCTCTCTTGTAAAGTCTGCCACTGCAGTTTGTTAAGCATCCTCGCAACGCTCTCGAGCTGACTAAACGATCTCGTGACGAAACGGACTGCTCTTCTCTGGATATCGTCCATCTCTTCTAAACTGCATGACCAAAAAGGATTAAGCAGCCAGGAAGTGAGGAGGAAACAAAATGAAACCTAGCGGGATGGGAGGGTAGACGACGTTATTCCAGCGACTGCAAAATCGAGTCAAATTTACTTATAGACAACTTACTGTGTGACTGTTATACACCGTCTGTCCTGGATACATACCCAGATTCGCTTGGAAAGAGTGTCATGAAGGCATTGTAACCTCTCATGGGGCAAGGTGGTCCACAACTATTGTAACATGACAATGATATTCTGGATACTGTCTCCGCCCTATGTTGCTGGCCAGACGGTATAAGTGGTTCATGTAATGTTAAAACAACAGCTGATTCCTCAAACTGGGGGGCTATCAAGTGCGGGGTCGTAGATCCTTTACTGTTCTTGTTATACATTAATGACTTACCATTCCCCATTGATGAAGATGCAAAGTTAGTTCTTTTTGCTGATGATACAAGTATAGTAATAACATCCAAAAACCAAGAACTAAGAAATGTAATTGTAAATGATGTTTTTCACAAAATTATTAAGTGGTTCTCAGGAAAGAGACTCTCTTTAAATTTGGACAAAACACAGTATATACAGTTATGTACAGTAAATAGTACAACTCCAGTAATAAATATAGACTTTGAACATAAGTCTGTTGCTAAGGTAGAATTTTCAAAAATTTTAGGTGTGTCCATTGATGAGAGGCTAAACTTGAAGCAACACATTGATGGTCTGCTGAAACGTCTGAGTTCAGCTACGTATGCTATTAGGGTTATTGCAAATTTTGGTGATAAGAATCTCAGTAAATTAGCTTACTATGCCTACTTTCATTCGCTGCTTTCGTATGGCATTATATTCTGGGGTAATTCATCGTAAGGTAGAAAAGTATTCATTGCTCAAAACGTGTAATCAGAATAATTGCTGGAGCCCCGTCACAGTCATCCTGCAGACATCTATTTAAGGATCTAGGGATCCTCACAGTAACCTCACAGTATATATTTTCACTTATGAAATTTGTTGTTAATAATCCAACCCAGCTAAAAAGTAATAGCAGCGTGCATAGCTATAACACCAGGAGAAAGGATGATCTTCACCATGCAGGGTTAAATCTGACTTTGGCACAGAAAGGGGTAAATTATGCTGCCACAAAAGTCTTTGGTCAGCTACCAAACAGCATCAAAAGCCTGACAGATAAGCAACTAACATGTAAAAATAAATTAAAAGAATTTCTAGATGCCAACTCCTTCTACTCATTGGCTGAATTTTTAGATATAAATTAAGGGAAAAAACAACAACTTAAACATTAGTGTCATGCAATATTTTGTGTGATTTAATATCTTGTACAGACATCTTTTATTAACCTGACACGTTCCACATCATTACGAAGTGTCATATTCATGATCTATGGAACAAGTATTAATCTAATCTAATCTAGAAACGAGTCAAATTTTCCAATACATGACATAATTAAGTTAACTTAACAATTAAGTTAATATAACAAATTTTACATTTATTGTTTTTTAATTGTTTTTTTCTTTTTTTCTAATCTAATGTAATTTAGTTTGCATGGTTGCTGTTGTTTGTCTTCTTCTCGTGTTGACTGGCGCCACGCGGTTTCGCAAGCGTTGCCTGTCCGCTAGTGGCAACAGCGGCGGTTATCGATATGTAGTAACTGTTGCCCTATCTTTGGGGCGACGTTGTTGTTTTTCCGGATCGTGTCAGTGGGCCGGTTCGGTTGGGAACTCTGGAGGAGCCAGGTCCGCAAAGTGCTAAAACGCCTCGGGACCGCTGGCGGCACACATGGGCTGCCGGCTGGAAGGGCTCCGGTCACGAGGGTGTACTACCTAGTCGTAAACCGTATCCTGCAAGCTTTCAGACGAGTGCATTTCAGTCCAAGTACAGAATCCTCCACCACTGTGATATCTCGCGATTCTCCAGTGACTTGGGTTAGTGTTGCTGCTCGTAGTGTTTCCGAGGCGAAGCGCAGCGAGTGGAGTAGTTCAAATGGTTCAAATGGCTGTGAGCACTGTGGGACTTAACATGTGAAGTCATCAGTCCTCTAGAACATAGAACTACTTAAACCTAACTAACCTTTAGACATCACACACATCCATGCCCGAGGCAGGATTCGAATCTGCGACCGTAGCGGTTGCGCGGCGGGTGGAGTGCTTGGGGAAGGCGGATCTGATTAGGATTCCTCGACTTCTTATTACTATTTACTGCGTTAAACTAGTTACAATTTGTTAAGTTCAACCAGCGGTAATTTTTCTTGCCTAATGCCCCAGTTATCTGCCCTGGGGATTAGCGTATGTAACGGAAGTATATGTTTCCTCGGCTTGCCGCTGCTGTCCGGTAAGATGTGTAGTTTTGATAGCTTTCTTGATTGTAGGCCCGTTGATGATTCTTCTACTCTCGTGGTAGTGATTCCTTTCTCGGTCTGGGTGCTCCAAACACAGTATTGGATCAAGTGGCTCTGAGCACTATGGGATTTAACTGCTGAGGACATCAGTCCCCTAGAACTTAGAACTACTTAATCCTAACTAACCTACGGACATCACACACATCCATGCCCGAGGCAGGATTCGAACCTGCCACCGTAGCGGTGGCGCGGTTCCAGACTGTAGCGCTTAGAACCGCTCTGCCACTCTGGCCGGCCAAACACAGTATTCTGGAGACGTAGTGCAAACGGCCGGTTCCGGCTTTGGCGCATTGTTACATCGCTGCATTTGGTTTATCGGACGCCAGGTAGCTTCAGCAAGATTATCATTGGTCATTCGTTAGACTGCCGCTAGTGTGAGTTACCATCTTGTCAAGTGAATGGTAAATGAAAGTCTTCGCTGCCTATCTCATTGGTTGCGAAAGTGTTTGTTGCCGGATCTTCTTGGAGGTCGATTCCTGGAGCACCGTCTGTGGCCCCTTGGTTCTTGTAAGACATGTGTGTTCTAAAAGGAGGTGTGATGGCCAGTAGTTCAACGTAATGCTCCTTCAGTCCACTCCTTCTGCGGGTATAATCTGCCTCAATACCCTTTAAGGAACTTATGTTCTGGTCCTTGTGTTTTATTATTGTGTTATTTATTACAGTACCTTGTAATGCCTACATTAAAGATTATATATGGCTAGTTAATAGTTCTGGTCGCCTTCTGGAATAGATCTAGCAGTGTAGTGTTCAGTGGATGTTATGTGTTATTTCTGCAATAAGTAATATTTTTCGTTCATTTAATGTATTTGATACACTAACTAGCAATACTCCAGTACCCAAGTATTGAATTTGTTAGGTAAGAATAAAATTCTTTTGTGTGTTTTGCTTACAGCAGACGACTCCAGAAGATATCTGTTGCTGAATGTTTTTGAAGCAGCTCTAACTGGTACATTAGGAGCGTCTGTCTGACTTCTAGAGTAGTGTGAGGTGGAAATTATTTCTTGCAGGATCCAAAGGGTACTTGTTGGGTCAATTCATTGCGCAACTTGACAAAATAAAACCGGCACACTCACAGAAAATGCGACGCTGCCATGATAGGTAAGATAGGTACGTTACCAAGATAGAAAAGTGTCAGAATAGGTGAGCTATGATAGTTAAGTACAGCAGGTCGCACCATTATCACTTTGAAAAAATTTTCTTTCATGTATTGAAGAGTTACTTGCGAAGTTTATGGATTACAAGAGATACAAGTAGCGAGGAAAGCAGAATTGAAGAGACAAGGTCTTGTGTTATTGTGTTGAAAAATTTGGGATTTTTACGACTTTTGAGTAGCTGTAGGGCATAGGAGTTTCAGGTGATAGGCACAGACACTGAGTGAAGCAGGGATGCAGAATGACGCAGTATCAAAGGAGTTATAATTAAGAAATAACATTTATGTCCCTTTGCAAGAGCGCAGGTGGAGACTGGAGACTGTAGCAGAGCAGACAGAACAGCCTAGACGTTGTTTTTGATGGTTCAACCAAGTGGTAAGTGGTCATACAGTTTTGTAGATAGGGTTGTGGTGTGTTGAAAGAACTTCCATGTCAACGAAAGCACAATCCAAAAGGTTGCTTGATAGACAGCAGATAGACAAGATGGGACTAAATCAACCAGATAAACAGCAAGTAAACGAACTAATGGAAAATAGGACAGACGGTGAACCAGAGGATAGGTCAGTGGGTGAGCTGCAAAACCAGCACGTTCAGGTAGATTTGCATAGAACTGAGACAGATCAGACACATAGGAATCGAAGGGACGAGAACACCGAATTTTCAGAATATGAAATTCCGTGTGGGGCACATTCTGAGCCAGAAATAGATAGCCCACGCAGGAAATGGCAAAAGTTAGCAGCGAAACGAGCTCAGGAAACTAGTTTGCTACGGGCATATTCAGAGACAGAATACGCGTCAATACAGTCAACGAATCTGCAGTTAGCTGACGTCCAAAGAGAAATGGACAGTGAGGAAGAGGGGGAATATTTAGAATACATCAAACCCCTTGTACACATTCTAAATATGCCTCAGCAACATGCACAGGATTTTGTGGAGTTGCGAGCGCCGCGGAAGGGCACCGTAACAGACACAACTGTACCTGCAAACACAAGACATACACAACAGAAAGGGCAGTGGGCGGAGTTGGTTCAATGACATACGCAACTAGTCCTCAACACAAAGGACGACAAAGGGGGAAGGGAGAACAGCACGGATTGTTGCAGTTACGAAACTTAGAAACGCCACAGCTTAGCCCAGTACGCGACTTAACGGACAGAGTAGAAAACAGCAGAGCGAGAACACACAGTTCAGCAGAAGGCAGTGCTACAGGACAGGACGCAGTTATGGAGATGTTACAAAAAGTGAACGATAGTATAACGAAACAGATTACACAGATGTCGAAACAGCATCAGCAATTGAAACAGGATAATCAGAACTTGAGACAAGAGATAAAGACACAGATTCAACAGGTCAAAATCCAGATGGAGGAAGGGATCGCTAGAATTGATAGTCAGATCACACAGATAAACAAAGACGCGAAAGAATCTAAAGAAAGAAGTCAGGCACTAACACAAAGTCAGCAGCAATTACGCACTGACGTGGACAAGGTCCAATTGGACATCGTAAACTTTGACAAAAAGGAGGAACGTTTTACGAAAAAAAGCCACTCGAATAGCAATACAAATTTTGGAAGAACAAGAAATTCAAATCAAGGTCGCAAAAGTTGCACTGAAAAAAATATGATCTGGGGGTCAATAAGATAGAACTTAAAACCAAAGGTCAGTTTGAAAATCTTCGAACAGAGTTGATACGAACTATCGAAGAAAAGATCGAGACCGATTACACCTGTAGCCGAACAGCTGATACGTGAAACAGTAATTGAGTACACGAACAGGCGCCGTCTAAGAAAGTTCAAGTAGAACCAAGACCAGACCTAACACTCGCGCAGAAATCGCAACAGAAAACCCCGATTAAGGTAATACACGACATACCCCAGAACCAGGCACAGTAACTAGAGAAACAAGACATATACAGTCAGCCGATAGCAATAGAAAGACAGGCGACTGAACCAGTAAATCCAATGACACAACATAACACTAGCACAGGTACAACCGCGAACGACGAGAGTAGAGACAAACGAACAATACTTTTTCTCACCAATGTTACGATATGATGCAGTTATGAGGCAAGAAACTGAACATATGCAGACAGGCGGTAGATAACCAGAGAATAGGCAATATTACACAATCAGTGGCAGATTATTTCAGTCCATGAATCAGCCACAAACGGGATTTATGAGTAGATATGATACAGACCACTTCCTAACAGTTAGAAAATTTCAACATTTCAAGGAAGAAGGTGGTAGCTTGCATGCGCGCACATTCATCGATCAGTTCCAAGTAGGCTTGCCAAACCATTGGTGCGTGGCTCACAAACTTGACTTCATTTCTGCACACATGTCAGGAACAGTAGCGGAGGTGATACAAAAGATCGTTGCTACCTGTACGTCTTACCTATAGTTCAGAACAACATTCTCGAAAGATATTGGTCTAAGGAGGCGCAAAACAAAATTAAATTGTGGAACTCGAGGCGGAACGGGATACTTAATGTTTAACAATGTGTATAAAATAAGTGAACACAAGGAACCACTTCTTAAAGATATAAAAAAACACCTTGTAGTGAAACCTAATGTACCTTATTATAAAATCACTTAAAACTATACATTTTGCATTTTTTACAGTTTTTCAAAGAAAGTCTTGCAAATTTCCCGTTCAGCTCCATCCACGGGGCAGAATGGGATAAGGTTATTTTTCCTTAAATTATTGCATAAACGTTGAATGTGAATTACGAATATATTAAACTATGACAAAATGTTGTATAAAAGGCAATTCAGACTAAGGAATGTGTAATTTAAACAATTGAAAGTCATTCTTCAAAACAAGAGAAGATTATAATGTCATACTGAAAAATGTACAATGCTTGATAACCACCAGACCACTAAGTACTAGTTCTTTCGACGATAGTCAGAAATCAGTATTTCCTCTTCATCTTCACTGTCTATGGCAGCACATGAATTGTGTGCCCACTTGAAACACCTCTCTCATGCGACCCAGCCCTCATTAGAAACGGAGTAAAAGTCCCCACAGTAGAGACACTCAGCATACTCTCTCTCTCTGATTCTCCATCACTTCTTCCTTTTATATTTCTTAAGATCTTTGACGTCCTCTGTTTTGTTTTGCCTTTTTTTTTGGGTGTATAGTCTGGTATTTTTGCGTTAAGTTGCATTGCACCAGACGTCTCTGTCCTGACATTGTTCATAATTGTGCACCCTCCTCCTTTCTGTAGGCCTACTTTACGTGCGACAGCATTCTACAGTTCCTTCTTATAAGGAGAATCTGTTAATACGACGGTTTTTCCTATTCGTCTTGTAGTCTACCGAGTATTTTGACAGATTAGTGGGATTGGAAGACAGCCTCGAGCGATGTCTGGAAAGCTGAACTGTTCGGCGAACATATGTGGTTGGAAGAGTTAAACTGTGAAACTGCTACTCTGTTGAGTCCCATTGCTCGAGAACCTGAGGTATTTCTGGCTTGCGAATAGACAGTGTAGGATGCCTCGTAATAAATTCTTTAACCCAGTCTTTTCCAGCTAGACAAGTTTGTTTGTGTGGTAAGCCATTTCTTTCGGCTAGTTGATAGGCTAGTGATCTGAGATCTTGTTAGACCAAAAAGTCTGCTTTCCATTGACTTGAGATGTGTTACCATCTCATGTGCTTGTTATGAAGTGAACACCTTTTTAAATTTCCCATCTGATTTGTCAATTATGTAGTCAGTATTATTCGTAGCTTTAGGCACATATCTTTCAAATGTTTATTTCGGTACATTGAAGTGCTTAGATGCTTTTAAGAATCCCATATGGGAAGATGAAACGGCTGAAACTGCCATTTCCATTGCTTTTACTTCCCATCGCTGTCTATCAGTACTATCTGGAACAGCATGGGGAAAGAAAAAAGAATAAAGCTTGCTTTCTACTTGCATCAAAATATGACAGGGCAGAACGGGACACTATCCCGTTCTGCCCCGTCCCGTTCCGCCTCAAGAGCACTTTAAGGTTCAAATGGTTCAAATGGCTCTGAGCACTATGGGACTCAACTGCTGTGGTCATCAGTCCCCTAGAACTTAGAACTACTTAAACCTAACTAACCTAAGGACATCACACACATCCACGCCCGAGGCAGGATTCGAACCTACGACCGTAGGAGTCGCACGGTTCCTGACTGCGCGCCTAGAACCGCGAGACCACCGCGGCCGGCGCACTTTAAGGTTAACAACTTTTGTGCAGTGTAATAACTGACGTATTTAAACGCATTAAATAACTAAAGTATAACAAATGCCATGCACTTTAAGGGAATGTGTCATTTTAGGGTAAACAGTTAACAATTAGCGGCCTACCTGGCGTTGAAATTCCCAAACCTTAGAACAACGCAAGCAGTAACGTGACGGACAACAATTCAGTTAGATCTCGCACTTCAAACTAAATAAAAAGGGCTGCCGTAACTTCCCTTCAGTTCGGAGAAATAGTTACATGCCCATACAACACGTTGCAGCACTGTGTAGTCTACAAAAGAGCAACTTCCCATTGTGCCCCGAGTTCTCCTACGAGTTACTTCAGATGACACCATATGAAAACTCAGGGGAGAAAAGCGTGGTAAAGTTCTTTTACACAATGTACAAAAAGAATCAATGCCTATACAGAACATACAGTAACGGAGAGCTGATACGCCTATGTAGAATGAAGTTACCGGTAAAATATTAACAGGTCACAGCAGGAAAAAATGAAAATACCGAAGAACGGTAACTTCAATTCATGGTTAAAGAAGACGAGGTAAAAGAAAAAGGAAAGGAGAGGGAACAGCAAAAGGAGAGGACTAGTAACGAATATTCCAATAACAATAATCGTAATCCTAATACCAATAGTTTCAGCAATTTAAGAGACCAGGAGAGTGGCATAATGAAGGTAACTGGCATAGAAACGAGTACCAGAATAATTGGTACCGAAATAGGAAGGGTAATGGACACTCATACAATGGTGGATATGGGTTTAGGAATCAAACTGCCAACGGTCAAGGGTACTTTGAAAGAGGTCACGATGTCAGAATAAGCAACTGGCGAGACCAGGGAGCGAATAATTACAGAGGAAATTATGGTCCACAAAAACAAGAACAACACAGCAAAAAGAAACCAAAAATAGAAGTTAGGCCACCGAATACTGCAAAACGCAGACACAAAAAAGGGGACACAAAACAGACTAACAATTTCTTGTAGTACTGAGTATCCTGTAACATGCACACAAACAAGAAATGACACAACCCATAAAAGGATGAAAAAGTGGTAAGACTGAAACGTCCCCTTAGAAAAATTAATGAATTACTGTTCTTAAACTGATACACAATATTTTTTTAGCGCAACGCAATCTGACATTCAATAATCCCTACAAGAGAATGGCCCTAACACTAACCTATACCTTTCACAAATCACTTACCTCACAAAAATCTTCGTTACTCAAGCTACTGCAATACAGCGAGCGCCACTACTGGCAGCTAAATAAAAGATTCAAACTATGGAAGGCACTAACTACTGATAGGGATAGTTAGCAAATGAAAGATTTTAATAGAGAACAAACAATGTATTTACCTTAATATCATCAAACGTCATAATATATACAGCAGTTCATGACATCCAGTCTTACAAATTTCAAAACTCCGCCATCTCTCTCCCCACATCCACCACTGCTGGCGGCTCACCTCCAACTGCGCAACGCTACGCGCTGTTCACATCCATCTGCCCAACACTACAATGGCAGACAACAATGCAAACTACCCACAGACTGCGCACAGCAGAGCCAGTGATTTTTCATAAAGAGCGCTACGTGGCGTTACCAATAAAAAAAACCTAAACAGCCTACTTACATAGCCCCTGTGCTCCCCACAAAAAATTTTACAAATTGTTTTGGACAGTGGTCAATACAGATTTGAAAAAAAAATCATAATTACAATAACAAAGAAAGCAAATGCACACACTTATCGATACAATGTTGGTCAATAGCTAAAATTTTCTCACAGTCCATAAAGACAGTCCTGATCATTTATCACAGTAAAAACGCAGTGCTTTTCTCAAAGTCTGAGCAGTAAAAGAAAATGCACACGTAAGTAGTGGATTTCCATGCAGTCTTGAAGAAGTAATGTTGTCCATCCAACGGAAAGACAGTGCTGACTCTTGACATGCAGACAGTTAATAGGCCACAATAGAGCAAACCCACAGCAGAATCAGTCGAAGTATTGAAGAATATTGGTAGGTAGGTCATCACAGAGCAGACCACAGTAGTCTTGTTAGAGATTACGGTATTGGTGGGCCACCAGAGATGCAGACCCATTGTAGTCCTTGTAGAAATAATGGTATTAGTGGGCCATCAAAGATGCAGACCCACCGTAGTCCTCGTAGAAATGGCCAGCAGCCATCTGTTGCGACTGCGCAGGTGCACAATCATCATCAAAGAGTCTTGCGGACAATATAGCAAGTCAATGAATCACATCTTGTGCACACACAATTTTTTTTTTGAATGTCCTTGGAACCAGCAATGCTGTTAACCAGTCCCTTGCTGAATTATTAACACACGTGCAAACACTAACAGTCCTCTTTTTTTCACATATTGTGCGTATACTATGACCAACAGAAATATGTGCAGTGAAATGAATGCTTACAAGGTACTTAATTTGATGAACTGGTGTCCATTACAATTTTATAACATGAGAATGCAATTACAGAGATACAGAACATCATGAAAACATAATAATACAGATAACATTTGTAGCAATACAGACTTTACAAAAGAATAGAAATAGACATATACATCAGTGATACAGGAATTATGACAAAGTAAATATATAAAACAATGACAATAGTTTGCGAAACATTAATTTCACACATGAACATTAAAACAGAACAGAATAAATAATGTCTAAACATCTGTACAAAGTAAATAACATATTACTAATGCAAATTATATTTGAGGATAACAGTATTCCTCATCATAGTGAATGTAGGTTAGTACTAGAAAAATTCTACAACATAAATCTTATTAGGTAAACACATCAAGACAGGAAAAACATAAATACGCAAGGGTACACCAACATATAGCTGAATAATCCAAAAGGAAAGGTCAGGGTTTGTTTTACTGCAGTATTTTGCAAACAAAACTTTCTTTAAACTTCAGATGGTAGAGCACTTGGCCACGAAAGGCAAAAGTCTCGAGTTCGAGTCTCAGTCGGGCACACAGTTTTAATCTGCCAGGAAGTTTCATATCAGCACACACGGAGCTGCAGAGTGAAAATCTCATTCTGAAAACTTTCTTCTTGGTGATCTCCCTTCGTTCTTCATTATTTCCAAAAAGTCCTATCTACACCTACTTTCTGTACTTTTTTCGTATAACTTCTCAATTCATTTCTTCCAATTCATTGCAACTCATTCTCTTATATAGTCTACCCTCTCATAAGCTAACTTAAATCTACTGAGCTCAGATGCATAAACTAAGAGACGAGGCAATGCAGCAGCACAAAACAATTATCACAAACATCAATGACAAAAAAATGGAAACTGGCAAAGCAAGCAGCAGTACCTAAATTATCAAAGCAATTGCAATATTACAACTAATATAAGCTAATGTGCAGCAAACAAGAAAAATAAATCAGTAGTAAATCTGGCTTAACAGAGTAATACAAAGTGAAATTCAGTAGCATTATGTCTGGTAAACAGCAGCAGCAAAAGCTATAACTTATACCTAAACATGACAAAGCTCAAGCAGAAAAAATATTACAGTAAAAATGGCCATGTGTAATACCTATGTCACACCTTAACACTAGAGTGATGCATCACAAAAATTTACTCTGCAAAAAGTTATCAAATCGTTGACAAAAATTAATTATGCAATTCCTGTGAAGTGGAATTATCTTTTTGTGCTCCCTCATTTTTTTGGAAGCATATCACAAAATTATCATTTACTGGATCTGTAGACAGAAAATGTTTAAATTAGTACATGTATTAAATTTTATTTTAACCATTGCTGCAGTGCAGCTAGAAACTAGGTATTAAACGAAAGAGCAATCTCTCAACTAGAAAGACAATAAATGTAAAAATATTTCTCATCATTTCATTAGGCATTTTAGTAAATATCATAAATTAATAGCTCCACAGTATACTCATATATTTTCAAGTTTGAGCGTGTCGTATTTGCGATGCTTTCTACAAAGAAATGTCAATAGCGGGGACAATGGCCTCCTTCTTTTCTCCACCTGTGCCCCTCAAAGGCACACACTAATGGCTTTTTTCCAGGCGACTGTCGTGCAGCTGGGTGCCCACAACGCATTACATGAAGGTAGTCACTTAACTTTCTTACCGAAATATTTATGACACCAGTTTGCACTACAGTGACAGGCTCATATAAAATTTCACAGGTCGAGAATTTGCGTTGCAAATGTGTAGAAACAAAATCCTATGAATATTAGAGTGTCCAAAAAATTTTGGCCGGCATTGTAATACATCCAAGCATTTACACACATTTCATAACTCTTAAAGTACGATTCTTGGTCCCCAACATCCCTTTTCACAAGTCAGAGTTATTACACATATACATATTCGTCGACACTTCTTCAATATTTTATCATAATAAATACATAGCATAATCAAATTCCTCATATAGCATCAGCTTATTGATCATAAACATACCTCAACAGCAAAATACACATTGTCGTCATAATAATAACATCACAACACCTCAGTCAAATCTCAAAATCGTCGAAGCTTTCTGCAATAATTTGAAACCCTAAGAAATATGCTCTGCTCATTTCAATAGTCATCTGTCTCAAACGTACTTTAAATATCATGATCTCATACCAAATACATTATTCAAATCTCTCATAGTATCACAATGGTTCCGAAAAAATATGAACAGTACACAAAGTACAGACAAAGTACAGTTTCGTAAGTGTGAAGTTATCCAACTGTGTAATTACGTAAACATCTGTCACAGATGTAGTAAAATAAATATTTGTCGCTCTCAGTTAAATGATCAGATAGCTGTGTAATTCTGTGTTAGAGAAATATGGTACCGATGTGTTAAATTGTATAAGCAAATAACATATTAGCTAGGGCTCCTTGTGCTTGCCATACACATGGTACACAAAATAAGCATGTATCCCCCTGAGAATTAATGCAATTATACCCTCAGGTGTTACAGATTACAGCAATGGAATGAAATGTATCACTGAAAACTTTCTTTGTAATTGAAAAATCTTGAAAAATAAATGGTTTAAGTACAAAATTAATCACTCAAATGCGTGTCCTGTAGCGCTAAATGTGCTTCTTGCTGTAAGATAATTGTGTGGAAGTGTCGTAGTTATCGTCCTCTGTAAGGAAAGTTCTGCTCAAGTCAATGTACTTACCTCATCATAAACGAAAGTGAAATGCTTTGCGTATAGATATCGTAGTTATTACGGCTGTCTTATTGTAGCTATACCACAAAAGTTACTACTAAAACATGTTTTACTTTCCAGAATAATTCAGAAAAACTGTGCAGATATAAAACAGATACGCCACAAAAGCAACATTGTAAATTGTCACTCATTAGTAGCGTCGTGATAAAATCGTGTAGTTGTCACATAAACTAACCACTGGTCATCTGGTATCTTTACTTGAAATCCAGAATGTATCTTCAAGTAAACCAAAATGTTGCATTAAAATCTCATTAGCAGTACCAGTATATGTCCTAAGTATGTAAGCCTGATAGTCGTTACGTAATCGTGCAACTAACAAGCAAGAATATACAAATACAACACTGTGTCGTCTGTTCACTATAACAATGCATTCGTAATTTCTGTTTAAAAATGCTCCAAAGGTTCTAGACTGGATATTTAACTTCAAAAATTGTTGCAAGTTAACAGTTTCTTAAGACTGACAAAGCATACTAGAAATGTGAAGTGAAAAGTTTTATGCCAAAGACAAAGTTAAAAACCAGATTATCTTTCAATAAACGGTTTCACATGTGAAATGTGGTGTAAACCTTTACTCTTCCTAGTACGCAGAGTTTCAACTTCAACGCAATTATCATGTGGTATGCGTCGGATTCTGTAAGGTCCATTGTAAACTAGAAAGATTTGTGACTCAAGTGGTTCTTCATATGTGACAATGAATGAGCTTTAGTGAGAACTTTCTGACCAATATATAATTTCTTTGCATTTGTTTTATCGTGTAGTTTTCTCCTTTTGTCTGCTGCAGATTTTATATTTTTAATAGCTAAATCAATTATGTCTTTGTATCAAAGTTTACGTGTATTCGGAAAAGGTACAAGCTCTCTGATTCTGTTCGGTGGTTCTTCATTCTTTAGTACACGAGTAGGTGGTAAAGCAATGGAGTCGTGAGGCATTTCATTCAGCACGTTTTGAAATAAGTGTAAATATCTGTCCCAATGCTGATGCTTTCTGTGACAATAAAGTTTGCAAAGCTTATTGATTTCTTTCATAATCCGTTCAGACGGGTTACAATGTGATGAATACAATGAAATAAAAACAGGTTTGATCTTACGATTCCGAAGCATTCGTGACCAAACAGCAGATATGAACTGCGGTCCGTTATCTGAAATGACTTTACTAACATGTCCAACTTCACGTAAGAAATTTTTAACAAAGGCGCTAGATACAGACCGTCCAGTGGCTTTACGTAACGGAGTGAAAGAAACAAATTTTGAAGTTAAGTTCAACAGCGAGTAGAACGTACGAAAATCCATTCGATGTTCTGATAAGGGGTCCCAAGAGATCAACAGCAGCAAATACTTTTAATTTAGAAGGAATGATGGGAAACAACGGAACACGACGTGAGATAGTAGATGGTTTCGCCTTTTGACAACGTTTACAAATAGACAAGATTCTTCGAATTCTCTTTTCGATTTTGTTAAAATAACAAGTCGTTCGAAGAATATGATAACATTTTCGTGGACCAAAATGTGCATAGCTGAAATGAATGTACCAAATGATCTTATTAACAAAATCGTCTGGAATGCAAAGTACCCATAGCTTGTCATCAACAGTGCAGCGTTTGAACAGTATGTTGTTTCTAACCAGATAATAATGACGAATCTGTGTGTGTGTCTTTTCATGCCATTTGTTCTTAATGTCTTTCCAAATCGGATCTTTATCTTGTTCATGAGCAATGTCCTTTAAAGATGTGGTGATGAAGCTTTCAAAGGCGACTTTCTGAATGTAAAGAATACTGAAATTTTTCTCGAGGTTGCCTTCTGTGTTACTTTTCTCAAGCCCTGTCGGTGCGCGTGACAGTGCGTCCGCAACAATGTTCTCCTTGCCGGGAATGTAGACTATTGTGAAGTGGAATTCTTGCAGAAACAATGCCCAACGTTTTAACCTGTCATGATTTAATTTTGAAGACATAAGAAAGTGTAATGCACGATGATCACTGTATACTTTTACGTGCTTACCATAAAGAAAGAAACGGAATTAGTTTAATGGCCAATCGATAGCTAAAGCTTCTAATTCAGTAACTCGGCTAGCAAAAGCAATGGTTTTCTGAACGGTAGTGTCATTTTCTATGGCTTCTTGAAATAAATGGGCACCAAGACCGACTTTAGAAGAATCCGTGCTAAGGAAGAAGTCTTGTGACAGATCTGGATGAGCTACTATTGGCGCATTAAGTAGCGATTCTTTCAAAGAATAGAGTTGCAACTGTGCTTGTTCGTCCCAGTTCCAAATAGTATTTTTTTCCACTGAGAGAATAAAGTTTTGGTGTAACTAGAATTTGCTTATTCAGAAAACTACGGTAAAAATTTACGAGACGTAGAAAACTGAGGACTTGTTTTCTTGTGGATGGAACTGGAATGGCTCTGATTGCTTCTAACTTTTCAGAATCCCGCTGAATGCCTTCAGAAGAAATAATATGTCCCAAAAATCCTCACCTTTGACTTACCGAATTCAGACTTTTCCAAGTTAACTGTAATTCCAGAATCTGCAAAAATACGTAACAAACTGTTGAGGATGCGATTATGTTGTTCCCATGAAGTTTCTGCTATTAGAATATCGTCCACATAAAAGGTGATGTGACGTTTTAAGAACCCAGGTAATGTGGAATTTAGCCCGCGAATGAATGCTTCCGAAAAAATGTTCAAACCAAAAGGAAGTTACCGAAACTGATAACAAACGCCGAAACAAAGGAAAGCTATGTATTTTCTACATTCTGGATGAAGATCGATCTGATAAAAGCTGGATCTGAGATCAATGGAAGACAACACTTTTACACCATTAAAATTTTGAAGAAGTGCTTCCAACGTTTGCGGACTGTCTGTTTCAGGAATATTGATAGTATTGATTTGTCTCGAATCTAAGACAAGCCGGATCGATCCATTTTACTTCTCAAAAACATGTAATGGATTGTTGTATGAGCTTACCGCAGGCTCAATAATGCCCTCGTCAAGCATAGATTGTATTTCTGTTCTAACACGGTCCCTATAATGTACTGGAATTACGTATAGTCTAAAACAAAATTTAGTATGCTCACGAACACGAAATTGGTATTGAAATCCCTTGATTGTTCCTGTTTTGTGAGTAAAAACTGTGTAATGTGCTTGTAAAATCTCAAAAAGGTCCTGCCTATCAGTGTCATTACAATTCTTCATTGTTAGAATTTTATTCTGAATTAACTCATTAGTATCAAATACGTTGTCGATATCATCCCTGTCAGTACTTGCAGAGTGATTGTTAGTGTCTAGTTCCGTAGAAAAATTCCGAACTGTTTTCTAACAGAAAGTAAAGCTCATTAATTTCCTCGTCATGGTTTGTGAGCCATACTTCAAATTTCAAAGCTATTGACTTACCTTCTTTCTCTAAATTTATTACAGATTCACGAAAGTTTAAGATTGCTTTGTATTCATTTAAAAAGGCTACTCCCAATATAATTTCAGTCGACAATAATGGAACAATAAGAAAGTTCATAGAGAAGCTGTAGCTTTGACAAAAGAAATCTAAGTTGGTTTGTTGGTGTACATCTACACTTTTTCAAACGATTGCACCTTGTAATTTAATCTTACGTAACGGAAGTGTGGAGCAATCATTCGATTTGTTGCATTTGCTAAAGGCTGTTTCACTAATTACTGAAATGGGACTGCCAGAGTCAAGTACTGAAGTAAATTTTACGTCATTTACTGTAATGTGAATCACAGGATATGCAATGTTGTTATGTTTTACGTCGTGTTCCTGGAGTAAGACGTCCCTAATGTCTTCTATTTTTACGTAATTACTAGCTACGGCAGCTGCGTCGTCAGTTTCATACGTATGTTTTGTGGCTGCCAGTGGTATAAGTCGTTGCCTAGTGTCTCTTTGTTGGCGCGCGTCGTTATTGGGATTTGGAGACCTAACTTCTACAAATTCGCCTTGTCGAGAGGGCCCTGCTCTGTTTGAATCCCGCCAGTTCTGATGCAAATCAGGTCTGTCGTTACGATCATATCGTCTGTCGTTATGTCGGTAGATTCCATAGATTCTTCCTTGTCGGTCAAGTGGTGGAGAATTTCTCCCTGAATCGTAACTGCGCGCTGGGCCATTGCGTCTAAAGTTATTCTGTCTCCCCTGATAATATTTATTTTAGTTCCCATATTGTTTGTTTCTCTGTGATAGTCATTACTGTGGAGAGGTGATCTTTCCCTGTAATTGTTACTACTCTGCCAACGGTTGTCATACGGGTGGTGTCTGTTTTGGTCACGATTTGTGTTGTGAGAATCACCTTGTCGTGTCCAGTTATTATTTCTGTCGTCGCAGAATTGCGACGGATGTGACCTGTAATTGTTGTGTTCCTGTTTTCGCGTTCCGCGATTGTCAGTGTCAATTTCTAATTCTTGTAAGAATCCCTGAAAAGCTTCAGTGTCATCTTAGCAAAGTCCTGCCAAGATAATATGCCGTAAATGTTCAGGTAATTTGATTAAGCAAATGCGGATGAGTTCTGAGGGGCTGTATGGGTTTGACAGGTACTGATTCTTGTGCAACATGTCTTCAAAATATTTCACAAGACTGGAAAATTCAGATTGTTCGAAATGTTTCATCATTATGATGCCATGTTTTACTCGGTCTTGTGTGGCTTGAGACCAATAAGCTGAGAGGAAGGCATGGTAAAATTCTCCTTCACTGTGGCAATCGTGAATGACCGATCGCATTCTTACAGGTGGTTCATTCTCTCCGTAGCCACACATAAATTCTAATCTGTGTTCTAATGACCAGTTGGGAGGAAAACAATGAGGGAATTGATGAAGCCACGCTTTGAATTTACGTGTAGTAATGAACAGCTTATAGTCAAAATCATCATGCCGGCGAGTCGCATGTCGGTCATTGTTACGTCGTTTCGGCGGTTCCATCTCAAAATTCGGTGTTCCTTGCCAATTTCTTTCATTATTTCCGAAGTGCCCTGTGTTATTATTTTGTGGTTGTTCAGTATTTCTATGTCCCTCTTCCCGTATTGGAGCGCGAGTGTCCTCTGAAATACGTAATTCTTGTATTACCTGTGTCAGCTGATCTGTACTTCCCGGATTTCTCTTTGGTGTTCCGTATTAATTTGATTCTGATTTTGTTTGAATTTCCTAAATTGTTCACTCTTCTGTGTCACTAAAGACTACCGGTTTTGTGTCATTCAGATTATCATCTACCTTCGCAGATAAATTATTTAGCTGATCCGAAAGTTCAACTACTTTCTCTGATAATGAACTAATTTCCTCAATGTGTCTTTCTGAGTTTTTGAAAGTTGCGTAACGGAATCGGTAGATGCAACTGAGTCAACTTTAGCTTGCAAGGTCTCATGATTTTCATGAACAATAGTTTGCAGTTCTTTTATGGCTGCTTCGTGATTCTGTAATGCATTTTCATGCCGCGAAAAAAAGGTTAAAATCTGTGTCTTTACATGATTACAGACTTTTTGACGTTTTGATTCAATGTTATGTAACTCAGTAGTTAAATCTTCACGTGTTTGTTCAAGTGTGGTGTCTAACGTTTGAAGCTTTTGCTGTGTTTGTCTCTGATTTTGTTCCATTGTGTCTAGCTTTTGAAGCTTTTGCTGTGTTTGTCTCTGATTTTGTTCCATTTGTTGCATTAATTGCAATAATAATGTATTAGTGTCTGGAATCCTTTTTCTCTATGCTTTTTGGCAGTGCATTTTCACCAGCTATATTCACATTTTGCCAAGCAGAAAATGTGTCTTGACTCATTTGAGAAAACGGTGAGGACCCAAAACCTAAGTCTACAGTATTTGCAGTATTGTGTTCTGTCATTTCGGATTCCTGAGGCGAGCTGTTGCCAACCGATCGATCGATAATGGTTCCCTGTTCACTACTTGTTGCATTGTCTACACCATTATTTGCCGCCCGCTCCATTACACTATGCACAATTACCAAATTACTACTTCGAATGTCTGTTAATTCACTACACAGTGGTGCTGATAAGTTATGCTCGTCGTCACTATTATTTGTCAGTTTACTTTGGAGCCTAGTGTTACGTTATTCACACGCTATTATTGTCACAATATTTCACACGATGAGACAGAAAAGCACTATTTGAAGAGCAAAAATAAGAGAACACATTAACATAGCACTGAAAATAATATCTAGTTAATTGCAAGCGCAGCTGAGAAATACTTGGTGCAAATTTACATGCGTGCCATACCTGTTTTACTGTACAACAATGAAAGACTGCAACTACAACGGAGATTCTCTCTACAATTAAGCGCTACGAATAAACAAAATCTACACTAATTACACAAACTACAAGAAAAAATCAGAAGATATCAGTGAGGTATCTTCGGTTAAGGGTCGACATATGAAACGTCCCCTTAGAAGAATTAATGAATTACTGTGCTTAAACTGATACACAATACTTTTTTAGCGCAGCACAAACTGACTTCCAATAATCCCTACAAGAGAATGGCCCTGACTAACGTTAACCTATACCTTTCACAAATCACTTACCTCACAAAAATCTTCGTTTCTCAAGCTACTGCAATACAGCGATCGCCACTACTGCCAGCTAAATAAAAGATTCAAACTATGGAAGGCACTAACTACTGACAGGGACAGTTAGCAAATGAAAGATTTTAATAGAGAACAAACAATGTATTTACCTTAATATCATCAAAAGTTATAATATATATAGCAGTTCATGACATCCTGTCTTACAAATTTCAAAACTACGCCATCTCTCTCCCCACATCCACTACTGCTGGCGGCTCACCTCCAACTGTGCAACGCTACGAGCTGTTCACATCCATCTGTCCAACACTACAATGGCAGACAACAATGCAAACTACCCACAGACTGCGCACAGCATAGCCAGTGATTTTTCATACAGAGCGCTATGTGGCGTTACCAATAAAAAAACCTAAACAGCCTACTTACAAGCCATATTTAGAGTAAAGAAAGGAAATTATATATATATATATATATATATATATAATTTTTGCCACTATCAGAAAATTTTTGCATTATATAAAACCAGAGTTTTTTTGTAAATAATAATAACAAATATATGTAAAAATCGTAAATATTTCTATGCGTCAGAGGGACATCGCCACCAACATAAATCGTCCGATCCCTCAACATCAGATGTTTCGAGATAGCGATGGGGAGAGTACAGACTTGTTGAGAAAGCACTTAGGGCAACGACAACAACATGAAGACCAACGCCACACTGGAAATGATGGTTGCAGCCAGGTTGGACTTCAAAGGACAATACACAGCATGAAAATGTCATATGCCGCGATACTGCTACTTCATGAACAAGTGTGGGGAGAATCAAGGTACAACGAGACTACAAAGAAGGTACAATGAATAAACTCATCAACTTATATTTGGAAAGGCAGTCAGATCCTACAAATCCTATGTCTTTCCTACATTAAAATTCACATATTCCTTGCCCAAGAAGAACAGAAGAAAGCAAGACAGAAGAGAACAGAAGATGCAAGACGAAGAAGGGCAAGAAGACAGCAAGATACCTTTCTTTCCTATCCTACAAAGAAAATACTCAATAAAACACAGTCATCATCATCGGTTAAAAAAAATCCAGGTCATGATGACATCAACAACAAATAAGACCCGGCATTGCATGCTAGAGTGCTTCTCACATGATTTGTGACACCCATATAAATGAGTCGACGCCTTCCAGCACTTCCATGTGGATCGTTGAACAAAGAAACCGACAGGGTAAAGACAAGCAGTGTACATTATAAAAATTAGATATATGCGAATAATACTCACCTTCTTGCCATTTGTAAAAAATAATTATTTTATTAAATATGTAAAGTACCTAATTTATAGATGCCTCAAAATTTTTGAGAAAGAAACTGAATTAGAAAAGTCACACAATCTCTTATTTCCTTTATCTGTAGGATTAGAAAAAGAATTATCTAATATTTTACTTCTGTAAAGAATGTTCATAAATACATTTTTGTTGCAATCATAACACTAGTACTGAGAAGAGAATTAAGAGAAAAGCTTATTCATTCTTTAAAAAGAAAAACAGTAACACAAAAGAAATAAATAAATGAGACAAGGTGATGCAACAGTGCTTTTGCAAACATTCATGCAAATCTTAACTAAAGAAAAGAAATAACCACACTGAGACATGATACACTGTACACTAACGAGTTTAGAAAAATTAATATTGTAATAGCAACTTTTGGAAATGAAAAAGAAAAACAGAGACACATAACGGCAACGACAAAGAAAATCAGCCTTTGTAAAGTCTGTTTGCCTAACAACAAAACACAAATTTTATAGTTAAAAAACTAGAAACAATAGCCATAAAAAATAATTACAAAATTGTTAAGAATGCCTGAGAAAGTTTATTGGAAAATCTAAAAGAACAATTTTTGCCTGACTTCCTCAATGTTTTCCTCGCCGTTGACAAACCCCAGACAAAAGTTTTGTCACAAAGGGGAGGGGGCGTGGTCTCCTGACCTTCATTTCTTACATATTCTACATCAAGACACTTCATTCGAACTCAAACTCGATAAGGTAGAGTCAATTTTGTACGAATTCATGTAAGCGATATGCAAATCTAATAAGTAAATCGCAAGTACGCACCGAGGTTGAAAACGTCGAGGCTGGCGTACACAACATGACGGCCACAGGAATTTTCATTCTAGGGAGACGGCAGGCTCACTGGGGTGCGTGGGCACACACCTACTTTGGCCGGAACGACCGCCTAGAGAGAGGACAGCTTTTGCCATAGGATAACAACCCCCATGTTCAACTTAAAAGCAAATTCCGCTACATTGTGTGGGAGCACACAGAAGACACAGTTTTTGATGGATCGACTGCGTAGTTATGGATTTCTCACAGGAGCACAATATATGCGTAACAGAGACGCGACATCTTTCTGCATTGGTCGACTTAAACGAAACGTCATTCTCCCATTTAAAAGAGCAACGCTGTTTGGTGGAATATTTCTGACGCACAGCCAGAGGTGTGAGGGAAGGCAGTGAATGATATACACTTGCAACTTTTCCAGAAAAAGGGGCCGTTCCATAGTCACTCTTGGTGTGGGAACATGTAACGCGAACGAGTGCTCTGGTACGTGTACGCAAAGAGCAAGGAACAAAGTCTTTCCTGAGTACTTCACTGAGAAAGCAGTAAATGGCTCTGATCATTATGGGACTTAACTCCTATGGTCATCAGTTCCCTAGAACTTAGAACTACTTAAACCTAACTAACCTAAGGACATCACACACATCCATGCCCAAGGCAGGATTCGAACCTGCAACCTAGCCATCACACAGTTCCAGGCTGTAGTCCCTAGAACTGATTATCTGTCTGACTTCTGTAGTAGTGCGATGTGGAAATTATTATTGCAGGAACCAAAGGGTACTTGTTCGATCAATCCATTGCACAACTTGACAAAATAAACCCGCACACTCACAAGTGTCTTAAAAGGAAGGTATATGAAGAACATGAACAAAAGCAAAACGAGAGTAATGGAATGGAGTCTAATTAAATCAGGTGACACTGAGGGCACTAGATTAGGAGTAGCAAATGAGTTTTGCTAATTGGACAGCAAGATACGTATTTTTGGGCGAAGTAGAGAGGATAAAAAATGCAGATTGTTATTGACAAGGAAAGTGTTTTTGAAGAGGAGGAATTTGCAAACTTCGAATGTATATTTGTCAGGAAGCCTTTTCTTAATGTATTTGTATGGAGTGCAGCCATGAATGGAAGTAGAACATGAACGATAAACAGTTGTACAGGAACAGGATAGAAGCTTTTGAAATGTGGTGCGGTGGAAGAATACTGAAGATTATGTGGGTACATCACGCAGATAATGTGGAAGTACTGACCAGAACTGGTGAGAAAAGGAATCTTGTGTCACAGTCTGGCTAGAAGAAGGGATTGGTTGATAGCACACATTTTGAGAGAGATAAATCCACTAAGAAGATCCAGAAGAATGTAGGTCACAGTAATTATTCAGAAATGAAGAGATTGTACAGGGTAGAGTAACATGGAGAGCTGCATCAGAAAAGTTTAAGACTGTAGAGTACAAGAACAAAACGTTTCCAACGATTTGTCACCAGTTGTGTGATAGTGGATCAGTTGATTTTTTGGATATTAAAGTGCAATATGTTACATTTATTTTCATTAGTAGTCAACTGCCAGTCTTGGTAACAATCAGCAATCCACAGATGGTTCCACTACAGTTCGATGTAGTTTTCTGGTGATTCTACATATTATGAGACAACCACATAAGGGAGGTACTAAAGTTGTCAACTATCAGTCTCACAAAGACAACGCGTCACCTGGCGCTACGTCAGTGAGCTGATCTCGCCAAACGGGCACACTTAATCGCGTATTTCCCGCACACCTACCAGCGGGCTCTCTGCATCCGCCGCGTATTTTGACACACGTCTCGTCTGAGGACAGGGCCCGTACACGGGTGATTGGATGCGGCAATTTCGCACCTGGTCGTATCGGAAACCGATCGGAAACAGCTCCCGGAGCCCGCCCGACGGCCAGCCGTTGCCAGATGGCTGGCTTTTAATACTGACAGCGTCCTGAGTGTGTGTGTGTGTGTGGTGTGTGCCAGAAGCCTCGTGCAGCGCGCTTGTTCATTACTGCCGACATGGATGCCGTTCCTGGAGGGAGGGAGTGAGGTGGGGAATGTTTGGGGATGGGCGGCTAGGTGGTTGGGCGGCGCCGGCCCTGGCGGGGCGCGCCCGCGCAGAGGGGTGGCGGCTCCGCCCGGCCATCAGCAGATGAGCGCGCGCCGGATATGAGGCGCCCCTGGAATGTGGCCGGCGTGCCGTACTGCCGTCTCCTCCCTCAAGACGCCCGCTTCAGCACAGGAGGCGGTGGCTGCTGCTGCTGCTCGGAACGAGGCGTGAGCTCAGTCCGTTACCGATGATGATCTCGAATTCCTCATACACAGCTGAAACTATCCCAAAACACTGATGTTTTAATTGATGTTAAATCAAAAACTTAAACAGCAATACACAAATACAGGATATTAATAAATTATCTCTACAACTTAAGGTTCTAACATCCTAAACAGGTTTTTTTTTCTTTATTGTTATTTTCACATCTGATACAGGTAGGCCAACAGCGGCACATTACGCCGCTCTTCGGCCACAGATAAAACTAAAGATACAAATGAAGACAATCGTAGAACAGACAGGGTGGATATACAGACGTAGACATACAAAATTGAAACACACGGAGCTGTTCACGGGCACAGAAATGGCCCAAAATGGCTCAAATGGCTATGAGCACTATGTGACTTATGACCTGTGGTCATCAGTCCCCTAGAACTTAGAACAACGTAAACCTGAGTAACATAAGGACATCACACACATCCATGCCCGAGGCAGGATTCGAACCTGCGACCACCGCTAGACCACCGCAGCTGGCACGGGCACAGAGTCCATGATAAGTTCAGGCACGTGGACATGAACAGAGATGATAGATGGCACACGCGAACGTCGGAGCACAAACGAATAAACACTGGAACATTTGAGCACGAACACGACGCCACACATAAACACTAGGCGATGATCACCGACGCGCGAATGTCCATGTAACGTGTGCAAGTCTGGGGACCTGCCAAGAGGGGAAGAAGTGGGTGGGGGAGGGAGAGGTGCCCTAAGATGCCAGTGGCAGAGGAGATGGTAGGGGGAATGGAGGTATGGTGGTAGGGGAAGCCTGGGGGAAGGAGTGGGGAGAAATGGAGGAGGGAGGGAAGGGGGAGAGAAGGGAGAGAGGGTGCCCAAAGTAACAAACACAGGAAGAGGGAGTGAGGATCAAAGTTGGTAGGAGGGGTAGATGGAGGGGAGGAGGGCATCATCACGGAGGGGGAGCTGGCGGAAGCCCCATTGGGAGATGGTATGGAGAGTGGACAGATGGAGAGCAGGTGGGACGTGGAAATACAGGCGCGGCAGCGGACGGGGGCGGGATAGGATGGGAGAGACCAGCGGGTGAGGAGGATCGAATTTACGGGAGGTGTAGAGGCTCCGTATCTGTTTGATTAAAAGGAGGAGCGGAATAAGGTCGTACAGGATCCGCGTGGGGGAGGGGAGACGGATGCGATAGGCGAGGTGAAGAGCATGGCGTTCTAGGATCTGAAGGGATTTGTAAAAGGTTGGGATAGCGGATATCCAGGCAGGGTGGGCGTAACAAAGGATAGAGCGATTGAGAGATCTATAGGTGTGGAGGATGGTGCAAGGGTCCAGACCCCATGTACGGCCAGAAAGGAGCTTGAGGAGACAGAGTCGGGAGCGTGCCTTGGCTTGGATTGTCTGGAGGTGGGGGGTCCAGGAGTGGCGACGGTCGAGGGTGACGCCAAGGTACTTAAGGGTGGGGATGAGGGCGATAGGATGGCCATTGATGGTGATATAGAAATAGAGGAGGTGGAAGGAAGGGCTGGTTTTGCCTACAATGATCGCCTGCCTCGAAGACTGTATATATATAGTTGGTTGGTATTGAGTGATAAAGTACTTTTGAGAGCGAAAATGAAATATCTAGCGACTGAAGTTTAAATTTAATTAGTTAGTACTAACGCTCATAGATGTCTTTATTACGCTTCGTACAGTTCGATATACGTAAAATGCATCCAGCATATACAGTTTGATAAATGAAATTTGCATGTCGCTAAATTCAGTTGCTGTAACGGAGTTGCAGAATACACGAGGAGGTAAACTACTGATGATGTGCGAGCAGTGTAGATACAGGAGTCAGACAGCAAAACGAGTAACGCAAATACTTCCTCGTGCCGCTCGGCAGAGCGCTTGTGTTGAGATGGTCAGTAATCTTTATCAGCGACTGGAGGTCAAGAAGTAAGCGTGCCAACACTGACCAGATAACCTGAGGCCGCTCCAGGGAAAAGGAGCTGTCATGCAGCTGACACTGCTAAATAGATCGATTTTTTCAAAAATTCTCAGCAAGTATTCTGTGTTGCGAATCATAAGACAGATTCTTCTTATCATACATAATCACGTATGCGACTTTATGGGCTGTAACATTTTCGTTAAAGAATGCGCATTATTTCATCGTTGTTTTTTGAGTCGTTAGGCTGTTCATCCTCTTGCAAATATTGATCACTTAGATCGGGTAATTTTCAATGAAGTTTAAGGGATTCACGTTCACATCGTTGCTTAAGTGTGTTATTTTCTTAAAATCTCTGAAACTATCGTAAGCCTTCAAGAACCTATTTCGTGGCTCAAAATTCCACAATTTTTGAGGAAAAACATCGTTTCTCCCATTTTTGACATAGACATTCTACAACTTGACATGATCGAACAACAAGATAATGTATGACATGTCAAATTTAGCAGAATTGTAGTAGTTTGTGATGTCCAGCTTAAAATTTCTTTTTGAATGTATTCCAGAAAATTCAGTTGTTTGGGGCTCAAAGAAGGAGATTGGAATTTTTCAGTTTTTAAGCCTTTCTTGTTCTCATTCAAGGGAATATTCTGGCTCATATCCATCAACTGGAACACGAATTTCCATGTTTGGAACTACAACTTTTCCTTCCAAAGGAAATGTACCTTTTATTTCAACTACATCGTAATTGTAATGAGACCATCTAAGAAACACATCTCCAGCACTTGAAATCCAAGTAAAACTTACTGTTAAGTCTCTTTCACACATGATTTCTTTATAATTTAAAAAAAAAACTCCAAGCATTGGTAGTGGATACAGTACTTCTTGTTCCTTTCTCCATATTTTTTTTTTTAGGGTGTAGTATGTGTACTTCCATACAGGTCTCATGAGCAAGAGATGAAGTTAAATTTAGCAGAACTGGTGAGGAAATAAAAGAACAAAATATTACTTCCCTTCTTTATAGTGATGACCTCGCACAGTTTTGCCACATAATTGTCGATAAATTTTTTATTGAATTTCCCATCGTATGTTGGATAGTCTGACCCATCAACTTCAATAACCTCAAAGTTCATGTATAATTGTGCATGATTTGGATGGACCCAACCATCACCAATATTGATGTTAATCTCAGTCTCCTTGCTGATGAGATTCAAGTTATTTTTTTATCTTCTCATTTACGGAGAATGAGTAGAATTGATAGCTGTCGCTGTCATTCATGATGTAGTCTACAAACACGTTAGATGACAATGATTCGTTTACGAAAAACTTTCACTGATCCATTTTTAAAATTATGGAGACGCAGGCACCATTGAAGTCGATCAAGCTATCATTTTCGTCAGTTACAGTGACTTCTGAGTCTTGAACGATGCCAAAAATTGAAACATTGACTGGATAAGGTGGCTCATGAATGATTGGTCCTCCAAATTCTGCATTTGGCTTAAATGAGGCAATGATGTTGGTCTCTCTATGAAAATGATCTGTATGCTTGGCAAACATCCCACCAGTAAGATTGAAATTTGTATTGATCAGTTCAAATGGAATAATTTTAGGGACATCGTTACCAACAGTCTTTTTACTGGCTTCAACAGTTTGTTCACTGATCCCAAGCACACTTCCAATACTATCTGCTATATCCATTATAATTTTAAATCACTCTCAATAGTTACTCTGTTTAAAGCTGCATCTTCGTTGATGTGAATATTAGGCTTCTTTGAGCGAATGAATCTATCTAAATTTTTCAAACTGTATTTACCTAGAGGAATTTCCACTGTCTCCCCGTAGCAGTAAAGTTTATTGTTTTTCGATATTTCGTGTCAAAAAAGTGGAGTAGAAGCTGATCAACGAGACAGTTTACAAATTTCGTATTGGGACAGTCAATCGCTTCTTCAGAACAGACGAGGTACCACTCAATAGAAACAGACGCCAACGCTATGTTAAGACTGTGAAAAGATACTCATTTAAGTCGATAAAAATTCTAATTAAATGAGTCGTAGACAAGAGGACGTTGACACAGATTGAGAGCCAAAAGTGTGGATTCCAGAAAAGAAGTCAAAGAACAAACATGGTCGACTTTTGCCAAGTTCAATCCGATGTGCGATAATTGGACCGAGCGGGTGTGGAAAAACAACATTAATGATTGACAACTGTATTTCGGCCCCCGGTTGGTTGAAATGGAAGAAGATCAACCACTTCTATGTGTACTCTAAAAGTTTCGACCAGCCAAAGTACCGTGAATTTAAAAAAGCTGCAGAAAATTAGAAGACCAGTGACAGCTAAAGTAGTCTAAGGACTGCGTCAAGCACAGTGAGAAAATTGCCAACTTAATTGAAAACAGTAATGAAATTATTCTATTGGATGCATCCTAACATAATTCAGTTGTAGTCTTCGACGACTTCATCTCGAAAATCAAGACATAGTCAGAGAATATTTTACTAGAGGAAGGCATAAGGTGATAGATTGTTTTTATTTGAATCAAACATACTCAGAAATGCCTAAACAGCTAGTGCGGGACAACCTAAATTTTTTTAACATTTTCAGTCTGGACGACAGGAATTTGATTCATATCTATCATCCATTTGTTGGTGGTGATTTGAAGTTTGACGACTTTAAGTAGCTGTGCAGTAGATGTTGGAGTAGAGGCAAATTCCGGTTCGTCACAAACGACATGTCAAGAAAGACTAATGAGGGCCAATATAGAGAAAAAATTAAGGATTTTTTTAACGTTGAACGTAGTTGTTTAACTATAAACGTAAACTTTTAATGTTGATGATGAACGCAAACAGCTGAAATAAACAAGAAGGTGCTGAGCCCACATGACAACAAAAGACATGTCCGGGAAAATCGAGCAGATACACTGCCGTGTGGGCACTACTCATTATTGTCATCATCATCAGTGTAGTAACCACATTCATAATCATCGTATTCATCTTCTGATTCAAATAAAGCTATTAAATCCTGTCTGCTGTAAATCATTTCCGTTAGCTCTTCAACAGTGTAGACTGTTGTGGAGTTGTTGTTGCTCTGGCTTCTATTTATAACATATAAAATTTAATACCGATTAAACAAAAATTACGTGTGGGTGTGAACGACGGTGCACGAAGGTGAATGACTTCGTCAACCTTAGAATTGTTCGAGAGAAATTTGAGCTGAAGAGATTGGGTTAAAGTACATAGATTTTGTGGGTTTTGGGAAACTGGCTCAGTTTCTGATGAACCCCGAGGGGCCTTGAGGTGAGCCAGAAGCCAGAGAGCCAGTGTGCCAGAACCTCCAAAATGTATCTAGTTGTAATATACTTCTGATTCTGAATCTGTAAGCTTTATTGCAGAAACGACATTTAATACGTAATCGATGTGATAGTGTATTTATTGTTGACTGTATATAATAGATCGTGAAGATAATGAAAATATTATAAATTTCTGGACAGTAGGAAGGTGAGAAGAATGGAAGGTCGTTTTCCAGCGCCATTATCGTCATCAGTCATTTGACGTCCAGCTCTGGATAAAGGAGTCCTCTAGACATCTCCGTTCATTGTTGTCTTCAGCTAAACAGTTTCATGCTCTGAAGTGTGTTTTTTCATCTGTCAACATTATACAATGTGACTGTCACAATTGAGGCACCGTGAAGGCAGCTTGCAACAAATGTCAAAATCAATAGCAACCACGAAATGTCAGTAGCTGTGCCGTTGTTTATCTTTGCGTATGGAAAGTCTCTGTCGCCCTTCGAGCAGAGAAGAGGCACAGCAACTTGAGCCAGGAATGACTGCCAAAGTGTTTGTTGGCCGCTCCCGCAGATGTGGTGTGCAGCTATGCTCGCGCCAGTGCAGGAGCACCTAATTCTTTAGCCTGCGAGTACTTAGAGCACGGTATGAGTGGACAGGAGGAGGAAGCTGCAGTTCTAACTGTTGCCTGTCCCATGATTACCCGTGACTGTGGAGACTACTCGGGGTTCAGAACTAGCAGCAGCAACAACGGCAGCTCAGCACTGCCGTCGGCTACGTTCTTCGTCGTCAGCACAGCTACAACATCGGAAGACCGTCAAGTGACAGCTATAGGAATGTAAAGGATTTACCCAGTTGAATTTCTTTCAGAAAGTATGACTAACTTGAATAATAACCTGCAATAGTTAAAACTTGTAGGGCACCTGTCTTGCATTGTCCTCAGACATTACTACCAGACAGGGTCTGTTTTCTTTCCATGCTATCACCACCTGTCGTAAGAATATGAAAACTGACTAAATAATTACCGTCAGTTGTGTGTGTTTGCCAATACCCAGTTTCAGTTTAAATTTTCTGTCTCAGTAACTGTTCATTCTTGTATTGCACAACACAGGCAATTTTGAGTATGAACTTCGCTCGAAGTAACGTAAAATTTCTCTGGAGAAACTAATAACTAAGGATACAGCATAAAATAAGAGTGCGCAATTTCATTTATTACGTATTTAGCTTACCGAGTCACTTCTACTAGCTTGGTATGCATTTTATTTTTGTTGTTTCAAAAGTGAAATCAGTTGCTCATTCGGTTAAAGTAAATTCAGTTACATCTTTCAATAATCAAAGGCAAATTGCTTTCTTTTTTCAAAATTTTGCATAACTTTACACTGGGGTTACTGAAAGTCATTTTTACATAACAAAGTTTAACTTAAGCCAGTCATTTATTTAGCCAGTAACTCTATTTGACTTTACTAAATTTAGTATTTCAGAATAAGTAACTGCAAACCTACGGACGTCACACACATCCATGCCCGAGGCAGGATTCGAACCTGCGGCCGTAGCAGCCCCGTGGTCCCGGACTGGAGCGCCTAGAACAGCTCGACGACAGCGGCCGGCTAGCACTGGTGCGCTACTTAATGTAAACAACCACTCCAAAGCTGCTCACCGGCTATTGATGGAGAGACGTAAACATGCTGCTTCCGGTCCCGTGGTGGCACGTAAAGTAGAACCCTGACACAGACGGCGGTCTGCAACAGCAGTCCGATGGAAAAGACCGTTCTCCTCGCGATATCGCCAGCTATGGTGGAACGCGGCCCACCCTGAACCACCATATACTTCACACGCCCCAAGAGTCCTCCAGCTAAGAACCACTTGCTCCTCGGCGGACTGTCAGCGAGTGTGCGAGCTCGCCACAAACTTCTTAGAAGCAGACCGCGGACGTCCTCTAGCCAAAGATAAGCGCGTAAAAAAGCCTGGAGTGATGGGTCGATTGGCGAGAAACCTAACTAGATATTAACACATGGTTTTCACGTCCGATAACATAAATTTTCGTTCCCCCACTGTGAGTTTAATGTAAAACCGGAATTCCATTTCTCTCCACTTAAAATTCAAGATCTCACGGTGACATGCTCAGATGAATTGCGAATGTGTGCCTTCGAGTACTGTACGTCTCTAACTTCGGTGCACTAGCTATGACCAACAGGAGAAAGTGTAGTATTGTGACGTCAGGGGAACGTAGGGGCTATCGAAATGGGCCATCTCGTCCAATCCACCTATCTGGAAACTTTTAATCTAGAAACTTAAGGACATTTACGGACCAGGAGGGTCGTGGAATATGACAACAGGTTGCAGGTGTTCCAACTATGGCACAGCAAACTCATAACATGTCAGCATGTCCCGATAAACACAACTGCCCATGGCAGACTCTATGGAAAAGAAAGAACCAATGCGGCCATTATGCATCAGTCCTCACCAGACGTTGATCTTAGCACTGTCTCTTTCTGTTTCACGTGTAACATGGGGGATACTGTGTGTGTGTGAATTCCTAAGCGATCAAACTGCTGAAGTCATCGCTCCATAGACTTACGCACTACTTATACTTCGTTATTCTAAGGGCAATACACACATCGAAGCCCGAGGGAGGACTCGAACCTCCGGCGGTAGGGTCCGCGCAATTCGTGACATGGCGCCTCTAACCTCGTGGCTGAGGATACTGCGATACCCATATACAAACGTTATGATGATTCAGTATGCCGGATACATGAAACGTTACCTCATCGCAGAAACAATCTTTTCCAGAAATATTTGCGTCAATGTTACCTAGCACATCCACTGCAAACTGTTCGCTCTGAGGTTTGTCCGTAGGCTTTAATGTTTGAAGCAGCTGCACCTAGTGGGGATGTAGCCGTAAGCTCTTATGCAAGACAGTGTACGCTGTTGAGTATCTGTTTTGCAAGTATCTGGCCGCCGTAAGCACTGGTTTTGTCGCACCCCCTACAAACACCTGCCGTACCTTGCCCACGTTGGCATCTGCAACACTTGGGCGAACAGCCCGCTTTTTATGGAGAACAGTGTTTCCATAAATGACGTATGCCAAGCTCAAACGGTGGTTGCCCTCCATACCGCTTTCGAAAGTTTCTTTACTCTGTACGAACCAGGCCACGCACTAAGCTTTCTCCTGTGGCGCCCACATTTTTTCAGATTTTCAAACACAATTTTTCGTCAAAATTGCGTCATCTGGAAGTTAAAAGGTATATTTTCACATGCTGAAAACCTTTTATTAATTTCTAGCGGCCGGCCGGTGTAGCCGTGCGGTTCTAGGTGCTTCAGTCTGGAACCGCATGATCGCTACGGTCGCAGGTTCGAATCCTGCCTCGGGTATGGATGTGTGTAATGTCCTTAGGTTAGTTAGGTTTAATTAGTTCTAAGTTCTAGGGGACTGATGACCTCAGAAGTTAAGTCGCATACTGCTCAGAGCAATTTGAACCATTTTTGGGTTTCTAGGGTAGTTTCAAAGTTACTAAAGTTTTCAGTTGTAAAGATAATTTATGGACACCCTGTACTTCTGTTACCTTTCTTCTTCTTCTTCCTCTTCTTCTTGTCCGGAATGAGTCTTGTTTGGATCACGCTTGTTTAACATTTGTGCTTTGGTCTTTCCCCAGTACTCTAGCATCCACTGCCGATGTAATTCTTTTCTTTCTTCTGTCCAGGGAGTACATTTCCTTCGGTGCTTTTCCCGAAATCCTCGGGCGTCTTTCAGGGTACGTGTCACAGACTGTCTGTTCTGGAGATTAGTTATTCCCAGTTCTTTAATGTCCTTTTCAGTTTCTTTCAGCCAAGTGGCGCGAACCTTCTTGTTTTGCTGGAAGGTGAACAGACGGTTGCTCAATCTGTTTGAAGGCAATCTTGAAACATCGCTATAGTTACGGCAGGTGTTTGCAGGGGGTCTGACAAAACCAGACACGTTACCTCTATTAATCAGTAAATACAGCAATACTTAGCAACACACGTCTCATACCTTTTTTGTCTACAGACTGTAAAAATAACATTTTGAGAGACTTCAGTTACTGAAAACGGTCACGATCGCAGAATATCTCCTTTACTAAAATGACCAGTTTTGGGCACATTTAAAAGGCTAGCTTTAGAGTATGGGCTCTGTAAAGATAGGAACGCGCTGCTAGATTAGCAAAATCAGCCTTTACAATACTTGTATGAAAGATTAGAAACTCTATAGCATAGTGTTCAGCCATTCGGCGGCAGCTGGCGGTGTGGTGAACATCTGTGTGACGTCACAACAGTAACTGCTACTGGTTGGCTATTCTTGGTAATTCTAGTGATGCCGTTTGGTTGAAAATATCGGCAGGATGCCATTGGTAGTCAAAGATTGTGCTGTAAGGCACTACTTACATGGAGACGCTGTATAACAACCATAATCGACCGAAGATATACACTGAAGAGCCGAAGAAACTGGTACGCTTGTCTAATATAGTGTAGGGCCCCCGCGAGCACCCAAAAGTAGCGCAACACGAAGTGGCATGGACTCGCCTAATGTCTGAAGTAGTGCTGGAGGGAACTGACACTATGAATACTGCAGGGCTGTCCATAAATCCACTAAAGTAAGAGCGGGTGGAGATTTCTTCTGAACATCACGTTGCAAGCCATCCAAGTTATGCTCAGTATTGTTCATGTCTGAGGAGTTTGGTGGCCAGCGGAAGTGTTTAAACTCAGAACAGTGTTCCTGAAGCCACTCTGTAGCAATTCTAGACGTGTGGGGTGTCGCACTGTCCTACTGCAGATGTCCAAGCCCGTCGGAATGTACAATGGACCAATGGACATAAATGGATGCAGGTGACCAGACAGGATGCTACGTTCGTGTCACCTGTCAGAGTCGTATCCTGACGTATCAGGGATCCCCTATCACTGCAACTGCACACGGCCCACACCATAACAGAGCCTTCATCAGCTTGAACCCACCTCTGCTGACATACAGGGTCTATGAATTCTTGAGGTTGTCTCCATACCCATACACGTCCATCCGCTCGATACAATTTAAAACGAGACTTGTCGGACCAGACAACATGTTTCCAATCATCAACAGTCCAATGTCGGAGCTGACGGGCCCAGGTGAGGTGTAAAGGTTTGTGTCGTGTAGTCATCAGGGTACACGAGTGGACCTTAGGCTCCAAAAGCCCATATCGATGATCTTTCGTTGAATGATTCGCACGCTGACTCTTGTTGATGGCCCTTCATTGAAATTTACAGCAACTTGCGTCAGGTGGCACTTCTGTCACGTTCAACGATTCTCTTCAGCTGTCGTTTGCCTCGTTCTTGCAGGATCTTTTTGGCCTCAGCGATGTCGGAGATTTTATGTCTTGCTGGATCCCTGATATTCACGGTACACGGGTGAAACGGTCGTACGGGAAAATCCCACTTCATCGCTACCTCTGAGATACTGTGTCCCATCGCTCGATCGGCAACTATAATACCACGTTCAAACTCACTTAGGTTTGGAAATTTGTGGTAAGGTCTTATGGGACCAGACTTCTGAGGTCATCGGTCCCTTAGCTTACGCACTACTTAATTTAACGTAAACTAACTTACGCTATGGACGACACACACACCCTTGCTCGAGGGAGGACTCGAACCTCCGACGGAGGGCGCTGCACAGACCGTGATAAGGCTTCCCTGACCGCACGACTACCGCACGCGGCCAAATCACTTAAATCTTGATAGCCTGCCACTGTAGCCGATCTAACGAATGCGCCATAAAACATCTCTGTATTTGAATACACTCCTGGAAATGGAAAAAAGAACACATTGACACCGGTGTGTCAGACCCACCATACTTGCTCCGGACACTGCGAGAGGGCTGTACAAGCAATGATCACACGCACGGCACAGCGGACACACCAGGAACCGCGGTGTTGGCCGTCGAATGGCGCTAGCTGCGCAGCATTTGTGCACCGGCGCCGTCAGTGTCAGCCAGTTTGCCGTGGCATACGGAACTCCATCGCAGTCTTTAACACTGGTAGCATGCCGCAACAGCGTGGACGTGAACCGTATGCGCAGTTGGCGGACATTGAGCGAGAGCGTATAGTGGGCATGCGGGAGGCCGGGTACACGTACCGCCGAATTGCTCAACACTTGGGGCGTGAGGTCTCCACAGTACATCGATATTGTCGCCAGTGGTCGGCGGAAGATGCACGTGCCCGTCGACCTGGGACCGGACCGCAGCGACGCACGGATGCACGCCAAGACCGTAGGATCCTACGCAGTCCCGTAGGGGACCGCACCGCCACTTCCCAGCAAATTAGGGACACTGTTGCTCCTGAGGTATCGGCGAGGACCATTCGCAACCGTCTCCATGAAGCTGGGCTACGGTTCCGCACACCGTTAGGCCGTCTTCCGCTCACGCCCCAACATCGTGCAGCCCGCCTCCAGTGGTGTCGCGACAGGCGTGAATGGAGGGACGAATGGAGACGTGTCGTCTTCTGCGATGAGAGTCGCTTCTGCCTTGGTGCCAATGATGGTCGTATCGTGTTTGGCGCCGTGCAGGTGAGCGCCACAATCAGGACTGCATACGACCGAGGCACACAGGGCCAACACCAGGCATCATGGTGTGGGGAGCGATCTCCTACACTGGCCGTATACCTCTGGTGATCGTCGAGGGGACACTGAATAGTGCACGGTACATCCAAACCGTCATCGAACCCATCATTCTACCATTCCTAGACCGGCAAGGGAACTTGCTGTTCCAACAGGACAATGCACGTCGGCATGTATCCCGTGCCACCCAACGTGCTCTAGAAGGTGTAAGTCAACTACCCTGGCCAGCAAGATCTCCGGATCTGTCGCCCATTGAGCATGTTTGGGGCTGGATGATGCGTCGTCTTACGCGGTCTGCACGTCCAGCACGAACGCTGGTCCAACTGAGGCGCCAGGTTGAAATGGCATGGCAAGCCGTTCCACAGGACTACATCCAGCATCTCTACGATCGTCTCCATGGGAGAATAGCAGCCTGCATTGCTGCGAAAGGTGTATATACACTGTACTAGTGCCGACATTGTGGATGCTCTGTTGCCTGTGTATATGTGCCTGTGGTTCTGTCAGTGTGATCATGTGATGTATCTGACCCCAGGAATGTGTCAATAAAGTTTCCCCTTCCTGGGACAATGAATTCACGGTGTTCTTATTTCAATTTCCAGGAGTGTACGTATTCCTGTACCAGTTTCTTTGGCGCTTCAGTGTATACAGGGGACGGAATTACCTCGGAGACGTCGTCGAACTGGCTGACAACGTATTAACCGGACTCTGTACCCATGGTGATATGGTTGCAACGGCCGTTGGCCGAAAATACCACAGCAGCAGTAAGTTGTCGTTATGCCGTATGATGCTTGAATTTAGCAGCACTAGGATGGTTGAAAGAACTTTGAAGTTATAACTGGGTGGGAGAAAAATAGAAAAAAGTTAATTCCAAATTAATTACCTTGTAATAAAACTTCTGTATAGCATGAGAGTTTTTGATTAAAAGTCTTAAAGCTTAACAGAAACAGTAAAAAGTATGGATTTTTACCGGTGAAAAATTACAAGAAATACAGTGATCAGCCAGAGCATTATAACTACTGCCCTGCTATCGTTATAAACCCTATCCATGTGGTAGCAGCGTCACCTGGCGGGGAATGACTGCCAGTCAGAGACAAGCAAGGAGCATGTCGTATCAGTGAGCGTGGTGTCCGTCTGTAGAGTGGGGAAGGCGCACGATGTCTCGGAGATTGAACGAGGCCAGATTGTTAAACCCCGTAGGCTCGGCACGAACATTTCGAAATCTGCACGACTTTTCGGTGTTTGAGGAGTGCTGTGAGGAGTGTCTTCAACGCCTAGCGAAACCAAGGTGAACCCACGCTCAGATGTTGTAGGGTTGGCCTGCCACCCCTCTTTACAGATGTCGGACGTCGTAGGTTAGGCAGACTGGAAAAACAGGACATGTGGCGAACTGTGGTGGAGCTAACATAGAACTCTAACGGTGGACGGAGTACATGTGTGTCTGACACACAGTGCACCGAACACTCTTAACGATGGGCCTTCACAACCGACGACGTATGCGTGTGCCAATGTTAACACCGCGACATCGGCCACTACGACTGTAATGGGCAAGAGACCGTCGACACTGGACGTTGTCACAGTGGCAGAGCGTTGCGTGGTCTGATGAATCCCGACACCTTCTTCATCTTCTGCCGACGGGTGGGCACGAATCCGTCGTCGTCCAACTGAATAGCTCCTTGACACCTGTACTGCGGGATGGAGACAAGCTGGCGACGGGCCCTCTATGCTCTGGTGAACATTCATGTGGGTATCCTTGGGTCCAGTGGAGTTCGTACAAGGTGGCAAGACGGCCAACGAGTATCTTTCGCTGGTGGCAGACCACGTACACCCCGTTTTCCACGATTGTGTTTTCAACAAGATAATGCGCCATGTCACGAGACCAGGAGAATGATGGAGTGGCTCGATGTGGCCAGATGTGGATCATATCGAATACATCTAGGATGTGATTGAACGTGGCATCAGAGCTCGTCGGATCCCTCCCCAGTATTTACGGAAATAAGGTTTGCGTGTAGAACTGGTGCCAGCTCCCTCCAGCGACGTATCAAGATTGCATCGATTCCATGCCAAGATGTGTCGCCGCTGTTACCTGCACCAGAGCTGGACGTTCCCGTTAGCAGGTGGGTGATCGTAATTTTCTGGCTTATATTGGGGCTATAGGATGACTCAAGCGATAGAAACAATAAAAATATTTAATTTCTGTGACTCTTTCTAAATCCTACATTTTGTTAACAAATATTTTACTTATAGTCTAAGAAAATTAAGAACGAAAAGCAGCAGTCATTCGCCTTATCTTTAAAAATACCGAAAAAGATTTGGTCATGAAAATTTATCTCTTCATTTAGAAGAGTTTGAGAGTTTTTTTATGATGAAAGAAAATTCCCAGCCCATGCAAAGCGTTCAACAGTAAGCCTTTGGGGACAATAAGCTTTGGACAATATCGCCTTCTCCACGTTTTTTGTTTGTGAGGTGTTGTCCAAACTTCGATTTTTTTCCGCGAGGCTTCTAACAAGCTTTCCTTAAAACGAGTTTAAAGTTACATCTCGTCTGGGGTCCCACCAATGCCACTAACTCCAGCGAAATGGGTAAACACCACAGCTCCATCCAAATATCACGCTACAGTACGAGTATTTCTGGTCTTTTGTATAATTAATGGAAAGGCTGGCTTCCCTAATTAACAGGTACCTTCACATCTTTAAACTGCTTATAATCTGAAGGTGGTCGATTAAATGTGCCGGACCTATCATTTTAATAAATGAGATATTCTGCGATCTTGACTGTTTCTACTGACTAATCATATAGAACAGATCGCTGTTACCCCCTTACCACATTGGTTAAAATTATTTTGGGAGACACTGCAAGCTCTTCCTCCTCGTGCTTGTTACTATTAGCTGGTTCTGAATAGTTGCTGTCGTATTTCCTTGGCAGTGGATTTTAAGTATTTGGAGGCCACTGGTAATCGGATATACTACCACCTAGGTAACAGAGTATCTAATACACTAAAGAAGTTTAGTTACCGTGTGCTTAAAGCCGTCCTCAGACATAACCTAAGGGCTGAGTAGACGTGAATCTGGACGAGTTTCGTTTACAATTATATCACAATGAGAAGGTAAAAGTCACAAAATAAGTTCTACTCTATTTCGGTACCGTGCCAGAAAACGTAGTGTGAATAAGAGGCAAGAATGCTCTCTACGTCACAAGCAGAACTTACGAGACGCTATACTGAATTTCGTCGTTTTTAGTTGGAGCCCATACTTATCGAGATTTATATTATAGCTTAAGTTTCATGAATATACGCCACTTCAAATCACAGCACATTCAGGATCTCTCAAAAACGCCTCGTTGTTGGTAGGATTTGTTGTAATTGAACGACGGGAAATGTCGGTGGATAAAGAATTTTCGTATTTAGTTATTTACCTACTATAAGTTGCTTGTTATGAAATCATATCTTTTTAGGTAACAGCATACTGAAGATTCATTAAAAAATTCATTGTTGTTGGTAGGATTTGATCACTTGAAGTCCTCTAGTAACAAGTGGGCGATTAAAGCGTTCTGGAGGTGGTAACGAGAAATATGAGGACATGTAACAAGAAATACGGGAACATATGTTACAAAAGTTCAGTGTAGTACTGGTTGATTTGGGGGAGGGGACCAAACAGCGAGGTCATCGGTCCCATTGGATTAGGGAAGGAAGTCGACCATCCTGGCATTTGCCTGAAGCGATTTAGGGAAATAACGCAAAATGTAAAGCAGAATCGTCGGACGCGGGCTTGAACCGTCGTCCATTGTGCTAACCTCTGCGCCACCTCTCTCGGTCAGTGTAATGTGGTGGACAGACCTGTCGACTTATGTAGCAGACTTTCGCTGTCTGATATCCAAAATTTAGTTTTAGTTTTGTCGTTCACTAGAAGATTATGGCACTCTTATTTATTTCATACAAATATTCTCTGCAATATTCAATATTACTTAAATATAAGTGCACTCACAAGAGTGAGTTTGTTCAAATTTTTAACTTATATAAGCTGATGTCCTTATTGTGTGGGGCTGTAACTACCCTGTGATAGTGACACTTGACATATATCCTGAATTAGCTCTTCGGTTTCTGGCACGGATCGAAGTGGGTGAAATGTGGCCGGCAAATATTCTTTGGAGTGACGAGGCATGTTCTTCACTGCAGGCTGTAGTTAACACACAGAACTGCCGAATTTGGGGCACTGTTCAACCGCAGTCGCCTTATGCGACTATGTGGTATGGTTTCACAAGCACTTTCATTATCAGTTCGTTCTTTGAAGAGAATACAACCAATAGTCCTGTCAGGTGTACCATGACTTTATGGAGACCTCTTTGTACAGCAGGTGATTATTACTTGGCAAAGCGCAACTATATGGAAATCAGTGATTCCTTGCAAAATGTGGCAACACTTTATGTGGCTCGCTCAGTGATAGATACGCTTAAGGCATCCATCCACGAATGGGTTACGTCTACATGTATGGCCTGCAAGATAATCTGACCTGAATCCATGTGACCTTCTTCTCCGGGAGTATCTGTAAGAACACGTTTACGGGAGCCATATTTAGTCTCTGACTGATTTGAAGGGCAGTATACAGGACCATGTTGCTCAGATTCCACTGGATCTGCTGCGAGCAACTGTTGACCACTTCGTTTTATGGATGTAGCAGATCGTCGACGTCTCCCATGGTCGTATTGAACAAATTCCGTAAGTGACGGTTACTAATAAAATCATTTTGCCTTTCTCACTTGTTTGACCTTTCCTGTCTACGCCCAGGTCCTAATCTATTACACATGGGAACATCTCTATACATCTTTTTCGCATTCAGATGGTTCAAATGGCTCTGAGCACTATGGGACTCAACTTCTGAGGTCAGCAGTCCCCTAGCACTTAGAACTACTTAAACGTAACTACAAACATCCATGCCCGAGGCAAGATTCGAACATGCGACCGTAGAGGTCACGCGGCTCCAGACTGAAGCGCCTAGAGCCGCACTGCCACTCCGGCCGGCTTTTCGCATTCAAAGGGAAGATTTGCACCTGATGGGAAGAATTGGAACTAATTTTTTCCCCAGGGAAAATCGTTTCCTCATTAACGCACTAGAATATTTGTCCAGTTTCGCTGCCGTACGTTAACTGCAGCCCACACTGGACCTCCGTGAACAGATGCACATTCATTATAGCCACCTGGTACTAAAAAGATGAATTCAGTAAACAGGTGCACATGGACGTAGGTTACAGTTTTAAAGTAGAGATGAAGAGGCTGGCACAGAATAGGCTAACGTGGAGAGGTGTAATGAGTCAGTCTTTAGACTGAAGACCACAACAAAGGCAACAACGGATTATTAGACAGTCAGTGAACATAAGATCCGATAGTGCATATAGAATTGTCCGTAATGAGGTGTGGCGGCTCCTGGGTACTCTAGTTCAAAGAGTAATAAGATGAGCAGTAATGCAAAACGTCTTCAGCAAAATGAAAAGTCATTACACTAATTCATTAGGAATGGAAGATCAGCAGTTTTTAACTACCACAGAAGAACAAGGAACATCACTAGCAGATGCAGCGAGTGTGATACGTGGCCTTTCCTGTTATAGCAGTTGTTATCAGTGTACGTAAGAGCAGGTTCAAAACAACTACTAAAAGGAGACAGTGCTTTTGATTTGGGTGGGGGCGTCCAATATCCTACTCTCCTGAGACATTCTACGAGAAATACTCCTGATGTGGAGGGAGAGAACATATATAGCCCCGCTTTGGGAGTGTGCCACCATTGACGTTACACCAGCAATTTTTTTAATGGATGGCGTATTGGCTATCTCCCGTTCATTAGTAGAAACTACTTTGTTTATAAAAGAACTGATGCTGATTTTGTGGTGTCACCGCCATACACCACACTTGCTAGTTGGTGCTACCACCTAGCAAGTGTGGTACTCTGTAGCTGCTTCAAATTCTGCCGCGAAGGCAAGTCTTGTACGGCACGAAGGTGCATGGGACTGGGATGTATGCCTTGGGCATTGAGTACATGTCCCAAGTATTACAAGTCCCGAGCAAAAAACACATTTGTCCTTTCGCAAGCGAAGACCATTTTGTCGCAAGACCTGAAATAATGTTCTGAGATTGGCCAAATGTTCTTCTTCCGTCTTTCCGGAGATCACAATATCGTCCAGATAATTTTCTACAGTAGGGACCGACGCACAAACAGTTTGCAGATATTGCTGAAACAATGCAGGGGCGGATACACACCCGAATGGCAGTCGTTTGAATTGATACAACCCAAGATGCGTGTTAACCACCAAAACGAGCTGGAATTCTTTGTCCACCGGTATTTGCAAGTACGCATCTGCGAGGTACAACTTTGAAAAATATTTAGCCGGGCACAGTTTGTCAAAAAGATCTTCCGGACGGGGTAAAGGAAAATTTGCAATCATTAGCTGTGGATTCACTGTTGCCTTGAAGTCCACATAAAGTCTCAAATTGCCGGAAATTGGCAAAATTACTAAGGGTGATGCCCAGAGAGAAGCCTGCACACGTTCAATTACACCTTGTGATTCCAAATCGTGTAATGTTTTTGCGACCTCATCACGCAATGCGTGGGGAACATTGCGCGCTCTGAAAAATTTCGGTTGCACGTTTAATTTCAGTTCCAAATGTGTTTCATAGTTCTTAGCGCAACCGAGGCCCGGTGCAAAAATGAATGCAAATTCTTCACATAGACGAGAAACACTGTCTGAATGCACAGTCTGGTTCAGTGATATGACCTGATCTACTATAGACAAATTAAACAACTGAAATAAATCGAAACCAAACAAGTTCACCGCAGAAGAAGAACGAAGGACGTAAAATGACACAAGTTTTGTTTGTTGCAAGAAGGCTGCGATGTCCTAACACAGGGATATCTTGACCGGAATAGCTAGATAATTTAACATTTAAGGCACTCAACGGAGGTGTACCCAACAGTTTGTAAGTGTCTTGATTGATCAGTGAAACTGCAGCTCCTGTATCGAGCTGGAATGGTATCACTTTGCCGTTAATGTCCAAGTCTACAAAAAGTTTATTGTCCTGCTGACGACAAGAGCGACTGTCTCGTGCAATGTGAACTGACACTGGTACATAATCACTTGCGACTTGACAGGAGTTCCGGCGATGCCGACGCACACTATTTTTGGGACGAACACAGTCACTGTGAGGGAGAGTGGCACTGGGCGGAGTGGAATGAACTACATGAATTTCAATGGGCGAAGTTTCGCGAGCCTGAGTATCCTTGGTTCGATTCCGATGCCGGTGCGAAGCAAAGGGCCTGGAACGGTTTTGGACTTCTGATCTGAGCCTTTTCTGGCAAACACTCTGAACATGTCCTTTATTACAATAAAAGCTAATAACTTGGCGTGACGGGCAATTCTCACGCGAATGTTTAGTAGCACATCGCGGGCATGATTTGATCACAGCATTTTCTTGCCGGCGCGGTACACGTGGCTGAGAGCCTGGCGGCAGCGGCGAGGGCTGTTTACTGCTCCGTGCAGCTCGCCCGGCGGGCCGGTTAACCTGACACACTGCTGCCGAAGTTGCAAATGATTCCTGAGCAAAGTCAAGCGTGTCCTGCCGATCCATTATGTCCATCACTTGCTGAAAGGAGGGATTGACTAGTTTCAAACTCTGTTCCCTTATACGAACATCAGAAACGTTCTGTTCAACTGCATCACGTACCATAGTATCTGAATAAGGGAGTCCACATTGACACTCAAAAGCACAATCCTTAGTAAGGCCTTGCAAGGTTGCAACCCACACCCTATTAGTCTGACCTGCCGTAAGTTTTGTACGAAAGAAGCTACACCGTTTGGCAACGACATTGATTCTTTGAAATATGCGTTAGATAAAACGCGTGCATTTCGGCCTCCTTTAGTACCAAGGGGTTGGCTCTCCTGCCAACCACAACAGATTTAATAATATAACAAAGGATATAATTATTCAACGGGAGTCATACTGTACTTTGCAACGTGTAATCATCGTGAGTAGTCACACTTACCTATCTTTCATAACGTAGGTGCAAAATGGTTCAAATGGCTCTGAGCACTATGAGACTTAACTTCTGAGGTCATATGTCCCCTAGAACTTATAACTAATTAAACCTAACTAACCTAAGGACATCACACACATCCATGCCCGAGGCAGGATTCAAACCTGCGACGTAGCGGTTACGCGGCTTCAGGCTGAAGCGCCTAGAACCGCTCGGCCATTCAGGCCGGCTAACGTAAGTGCAGATAGTGAACACGGGAGTCCCAGTATTTCAGGAATACCTGGTAGTATTCTCTATGTAAAGTGACAACTCTAAGTTACATCACAAAAGCGTGATATAGGGGTTGGATGGTGGTATCCTAGGATAGATCATCCTTGCTGTAACAAATACATGGTGTTAGGGGTATAAATGCCGATATTTTTATCGTTAACTAAGTACAGTAACCTAATCAACTGTGCATCAGTATTTACTGCATTTGCAGACTGATAATTTAGCTATTATGAGTAATTTTTTTCTAATTTGGTTAATACTGGCAAGTACACGTGGCAACAGCAAGCTATTAGTACTTATTTTGCGTAGGCAGTAGGTCAGGTGTTGAAGAGTTGATGCGTGGACGCAAAATGGTAAGTCTATACTAAGTCTATACTGACAGGCATTGTCCACTTAGTGGTGCAGTTATGACAGTGTAGAAAACCTCAGGTAGTAAATTATGTGACGTGTTTGCGGATAGACTGTTAGACGCAGAGGAAAAATAACTATCAGACTAAAGTTGGTACTTATCAAGATACCAATTATCACAATATCTGTGCTTATACCGTAACACACCGTAAAAATGATTTTATCAAAACAATAGATTAGAGCCCGATGCTTCGCTCGAGTAGACTGTATGACCTGAAGAGATTTGTTTTGCTTTCATCAATTTTCTACGTTGTTTACAAAATGCAAAGCCTTCTAAGCTTTTCACACTAATTAAAGCCATGTAAGTATGGTCTTTCTCACCAAAAAGCGATTCCAGCACATGGAGTCCAAAGTTTTTGTTAACTGTGCCTTTTGTGTTTTTGTGGATGTATTTCCACTTCAGCTTTCATCCCCTAACAAATATTTCTCTGTATCTAACCGAGAAGTGAAATACCCGTTTTCATAAATTTAGCTTTAAATTTTTCTTAATGTAATGAAATATTTTCTTCAAAATTTTCATTCCCTATGGAAATCCCATAGGGACTGTGATCCCAGAAAGACTGAAAGACGTATTTTTTCATCTCCAACTGAGAAGCCAAACACCAATTTTCCGAGATTTAACTTAAAAAGTTCTTTTGCAATGAAATATTTTCATAAAACGTTCCACCTTCTATTTCACCCTATTCGATGTTGAATTTCCGAAAACAGCGAAACTCGTATACTTTTACTTTTAACTGAGAATCCGAATTTAAATTTTCATAGATTTAACTTTCAAAAACGTTCCGTAATACAATATTTTCATAAAAAATCTCAGCCCCTATCTCACCCCCCTAGAGGTTTAATTTCCAAAAACACTGAAAAACATATTGTTTTATTACCAACATGTCAAATATCAGTGTTCACATGAGGCTTTAAAATACTTTAGTAGTTCTTTAATAACTATATATTTTCTAAAAAAGCTTCCTCCACTGTTTCACCCCGAGTAATGCTAAATTTCCAAAAACTCTGAAACGTGTATTTCTTCATTATTACCGAGATAGCAAATACCATTTGTCGTAGGTGTAGCTTCAAAACTGTCTTAACAGCGCCATTTTTTAAGGATATCCTTCATCCCCTGTTTCGAACCCTTAGGATTGGAATTTCGAAAAATCCCTCCTTAAACGACCTCCACATTATAAGAGCCATATTTTGTCCAATCTTGAAGCTTCTATTCTCAGCGGTTCGGGCTGGGCGATGGTGAGTCAGTCACTCAGTCAGAACATTACCTTATATGTACAGAGATTACGTTACTGTTGCAAAAATTGTAATACGTATTGTGCAATTCTCATCTGGTAACGAGACTGCGTCTTCTTGTCAGTTGTAAATAAACGAATGAGTAAGTAAATAGGTTTTATAAACGTTACATTACGTTATGTCACAGGCGCTGTGATAACGCATATCTCAGTAGCTTATCTTCAACTGAGAATTTTACCGTATCAGCTTTGTCTCCTTATTTCGTTGAGGGTAGTTTGAGTCTGAAAACAAGTACGTCTCCCTATACTCATGCCAGTTAGGTTCATTAATTATCCTGTTAATAAAATTCGTCATAGGTTTCAGCTTCGGTGACACGTTGGGTGATATATCTGTCGTACGTCTGTTCCCTTCTCAATGGTCTCTCAAATTAACTTCGAGTCCTATCAGCCTTAGCTTTCCGAATATTCCAGAATGAAACACGAATGAAAAGGAACGTATTTCAAAAGAGAAAAAGTTCAGGGAATACTGGTGTTCGCAATGTTCTGTTACTTTCCGCAGTTACACCACAGAACTCGTCGCCTTTGAAACGAATCGGAAACTTCGGAAAAAAAGATAGGCTTAAAAAAAACTTTCTTTAATCATCTAAATAACTTTATTCATTACTGCCACCGCGTCGGTGTGGAAGTCAGCATCTTATGAAAGACTTGTCGCTCCGAATGTATCATCTTGTCCCTGGAAAAATGCGTAAACTACGTAACAAGTGCATGATATTTATATCCATAAGAAAACGTAGAAGTATGTTCCAGTAACCTACAAGTAGCAGATTGTAAGCACAAAGTTGGGTACTCCAGTGTTTTAGGTAAACGTCAGCATCCGCGACGTGTGAATGTAAAGCTGAGAAGTACTTTATGCAAAAGCAGAAACTAGATAAAAATCATATCTTGATATTTTCAACTATAACGCTTAGTTTCATCCACAAAGATATTCCCTAAGATTTAACAATAGTAGTTCAGATTCAGAACTCTTAGACATGACAGAAACAATAAACGTTGGTGACTCGATTTTTTTTAATATTACCTAACCTGATAGTGAATAATGTAGACAAAAATACAAATACTCCAGAAAATTGGCGGCATTGTACCATACACTGATGGAGAAAATGAAATATTTTCCCAAAGCAATTGACACATTACGCTTGTAGAGGAAATATCAAGATCATGAGCCCTATGTTTTTAAAACAAGTAGCTAAACACCTGTTTTAATATACGAATATTAGACTTCCTTTCTAACTTTTGGTTTTTAGCATGACGGCAGATATTGCTAAACATAAACTGGATGAATACAGCTGACAAACGTGAGTCTCTGGCATTGTTGGCGCATTGATGAGACATTCGATTCCTATACCTGAGGACGGCGGTTGAAAACGATGGCCGGCCATCCAGTTGAACACAAAATAACGCGCGCGCACGTGTATGTGTGTGTGTGTGTGTGTGTGTGTGTGTGTGTGTGTGTGTGTGACAGATTAGAATAGATTAGGTTTAGTTTTTCTTCTCCAGACCCAAAAGATGAGTTGATTCCCATGGGTGTGGAACATGTTAGAAAGTATAACATAAGAAACGTAAAACATTTGATTATAGCACTTACACCCTGATCATTTAACAGTAGATTGTCAAAATAGGCGAATACAATACAAAAAACTGAAACAGGTAATATTTACAGAATTAATACGCTGTCAGAATGAAACATTGTTATGCACTATTAATATAATTTTTAATATACACAAATTACCTAATCTCGAATGTTGAGATCAAGGGCTGTAAAAAACGGAAATCTAGCTGACGCAAACTCCTCTTCTCCCGTATTCTATTCAATACCTCCTCATTAGTTATGTGATCTACCCATCTAATCTTCAGCATTCTTCTGTAGCACCACATTTCGAAAGCTTCTATTCTCTTCTTGTCCAAACTATATATCGTCCATGTTTCACTTCCATACATGGCTACACTGCATACAAATATTTTCAGGAACGACTTCCTGACACTTAAATCTATACTCGATGTTAACAAATTTTTCTTCTTCAGAAACGCTTTCCCTCCCACTGCCATTCTACATTTTATATCGTCTCTACTTCGACCATGATCAGTTATTTTGCTCCCCAAATAGCAAAACTCTTTAATTACTTTAAGTGTCTCATTTCCTAATCTAATTCCCTCAGCTTCACCCGACTTAATTCGACTACATTCCATGACCCTCGTTTTGCTTTTGTTGATGTTCCTCTTATATCCTCCTTTCAAGACACTGCCCTTTCCGTTCAACTGCCCTTCCAAGTCCTTTGCTGCCTCTGACAGAATTACAATGTCATCGGCGAACCTCAAAGTTTTTATTTATTCTCCCTGGATTTTAATACCTACTCCAAATTTTTCTTTTGTTTTCTTTACTGCTTGCTCAATATACATATTCGAATAACATTGAATAATATATTACTTGCAACAAATTTCATTAAGGAATAAATTTGTTGAGAAGCAATGGTTAGACTACAAAGTTCCTCAAACAGGTTTCTACATGATGTTCTTGAATTTACACCACAAATGATTCTTACTACACGCTTTTGCACCCTGAAAACGTTTGCTCATTTTGATGAGTTACCCCAAAATATGATCCTGTATGACATAATGGAATGAAAGTAAGCGAAGTATGCAAGTTTTCTTGAATTTATATCTCCTATGTCTGACATCATTCTCACTGCAAATGCAGACTTGTTTAGGCGCTTGAGCAATTCTGTCATATGGCCTCCCCAACTGAATTTAATATCGCATTGTAATCCCAGAAATTTAACAATGTCAACCCCTTCAATCTGCATGTCTTCATATGTTAGCCTGGGAAAATATGGTATTAAGACACAGCAGCCAGTGTTATTACCGGTTCTTTCAAGAGGTAAGCCGAGCTGACCAGTCAGACGTAAGGACATACCCATACCAAGTTTTACACAATGCAGGAATTGAGATCCCTCTAATGCTGGTGTGCTGAATTAATGCCAGTAACATATTTGCGCCACTATGTCACGTCAGGACGTTCAAATGGCTCTGAGCACTATGGGACTTAACATCGGAGGTCATCAGTCCCATAGAACTAGAACTATTTAAACCTGACTAACGTAAGTACATCACACACATACATGCCCGAGGCAGGATTCGAACCTGCGACGTTAGCAGCAGCGCGGTTCCAGACTGAAGCGCCTAGAACCACTCGGCCACACCGGCCGGGTCAGGGAATGGTATTAATTTCTTTAGTATTCATGTTATTCGATGATATCTTTAGCGCAACTGCAGCTTGCAGTGTACAAGCAGTGCGCCACTTGATATAGAGCTTTAATTAGTTTCGTGTGTTGTGTATGAATGTGTAGCGTGCTTTGTGGAAAGCTCGTGTTAAGCCTTATTTTATTTACCGTGCAATTTGTGTTTCATTCCCACGGACTTAGTCGCTCCTATTCTGCTGCACCATGTGGGTTTGTTTGTAAATCATGAGGCTCAACCTCTTCAACCTCTCGCGTTCGAACTGAATCCTCAGTTTCATCGCGATTGTTAAATTTATTTACAAAATCACCGAGTTTTAAGGAATTTCGGAAGTGGGCATTGCTCACTGAAATTGACCCTTAAAGCCAGTTGCGCTTTGCCCCAGTGAGTTTACATGCGGAGCATAGAGGGTTTCTTCTAAATTTTATCTCTTGTTGTTTGAGTGATCAGTGTCGGGTCAGTTGTTGCATTGTATAACGTAGCATGTGTGGAGATTCACTAGCCAACATTCCAAGTAACTGTGTTTTAACTTAACGCGTCTGAGTGTGTGAGTTGTTTTTAATGAGGAAAGAAATGTTAATTGTTGCTATTACATCTCTCAGCTCCATTCCGCATCCTAGTGAGGATCGTTAAAATCAATTAGTTTGCACCTACCCTTAATAATGTTCCAATGACATTTATCATGATTATTGAATACACAATATATAGATCGGTAGTTTACTAAATCGTCAAATGATCTATGAACATGCGCCTTTGCATCAGTTTAATTAATTAGTATTGAAATTGAATTGACCAAGTAATCAAAAATTTTGTATGGTACTTGTTCGAATCAAGTGAACGTAGGCTCTACTTGCAGAATCATTTTTGGGATTTAGTAAATCAGAAAAGAGATGTTCCGCGAAGCTGATCCTACCAGTACCTCGCAGTCGTAGAAAACGACAGGTATCATTCACACTCTGTATCTCGAAAACGGATAGAGACTTAAACAAAATTTTGAAACTTATTCGATATTTGGATCTTAGGAACACATCGCAGAAAATTTAAGTCATTTGTTCTGTCTAGGCACTTTGGATTCTGTTGCTCGATTTTGGTACGAAAAAATGCTAAAAAATCTTTTCTGGGGTGTTTTCTAAGGAACTGCCCATGAATTAACATTGAATCTTTAAGCTCCTTAAAGCCCACGGTGGACCACATGTGATGCAAAAAGAAATAACCGATTTCCTGCGTTTGCATAATTACGAGGAAATGTGTAATATTTATAGTTTCATCATGTACTGTACGATAGTGACTCTTAGACGGTCCTTCTGTTGAGTATAGGAATGAGACCTAGGCCAGGCGATATCCAAACAACTTGACCCTACCCTTCTATCACCAATAGAACTCAGACGTAAGTCTCGAAAGAATTTCGTTTTTATGTGCTGCGTTTTGGAGCATATCAGGTGAGCGTGCGTGCCCATTTATTAATTAATGTGTGATGTGGATGTAAAATGATCCGTTCCACACCATTACGATTTATAGTGCAAACCATCCACGGAAAACGAAACTAACTTGCAGTCACCTCTTTACAATTCTGAGTTCAAGGGGCCACAGAATAAGTTCGATTATTTGAGAGTTCGATTTAACGAAGCTGACGCAGGAAAATGACACAGCAAAGAGATCATGCACAAATTAAAAGTCAAAACATAGTGTCATAATATGAATAACATTCGTATTCCTTATAAAGGATATCCTAAATTTTCACGAATTTCTATTCAGTTTAACATTTCAGACAAAAGACACACACGAAATTGAAAATATGTAGAACAAAGCTTCCATTCTGGAAAGAAATCGACGATATCTTCCTGCTCCTGTGATCTCGATCGTGTTTGCTCAATCGTATTTTCTATTCTTGCGAAAGGCGAAATTACATAAATTAGTTGTGATCTACGGGTGTAAATGACATGCGCTTTTCTCTTTTCGTGACACGGTATCTTCTTTTGCTTTTTTCACTGTCTTCGGAGAAGTCAATTACAAATTTCAACCTCTCTCAGCGCACTTCATAACTCCGCATGATCATCGTAATGTGCGAAATCCTCAAATGTTATGAATACTTCTAGATAAGGGAAATGACCGTGTGAGAGCCAGGTATTTGTGCTAGTCAGTTGTAACTTTTTTGGAACTTATATTATGAGTCTAAGAAAATCACCTGAGGTATACTGTTCAAAACAGAAGAAAAGTTCCAATAACGATACGTGCGGAACCCAATACGTGTTGAGATATGGACGGCTGAAGATCATCATTTGACAGCCGTAATTTTATTTACAAGTGACGCAGGGTTCGCAAGAGATGTCATTGCAAATGACCTCAATACTCTCAGGTGGGCAAATGCAAATCCTGGAGCAATAAAGGAGGTGAAGCATTACGTTCCCTGTAGTATCAATACAAGGACGGGAATTAGCAATGAGTAATAAAGGTCATTTTTCCCTGCAGTGTTGTAGGTATGTAGGTGACGGTTCTTCTCAAATTGCGATTGATTATTTATGATGAATTTCATTAGAGAAAGTAATCATTGTGACTGCACAATCAAATTGCCTAGCTCCCTGAAGAGGTATCTGCATGACGCCCGTGGGCGAACAGCACATATCTTACTTACTGCTCGCTTTTGTCTAATCAGTACTTTCTTTCTAAGCAACGAGTTATCCCAGAAAATTATTCCGTACGACATCACTGAGAAGAAATAAGCAAAATATCTCGGGAGAGTGATAAGTTTGTTTTCAAGGTCAGCAATTATAAGAAGAGCAAAGGTAGCTGAACGTATGTGTTTCAGAAGCTCATTGATATACATCTTCCTTTTTAAGATTTCATCACTATGTAAACCCGAAATTGGAGCATTCTAGTCAATTTCCTGACTGCTAATCATGCACTACATGAATTGTTGGTATGAATCTATTTGTTATGGAGAACGTGTGTAGTGTGTTTTCTCCTAAATTTAGGGTAACTCCATCTTCAGAGTACCAATTTCGCTTGTTGAATATTAAGTAAATTCTTATTTGGATGAATAAGAAATAGGAGTGGACCGAAAATTAAACTCTGTGAAATTCCCTTAGTGGATTCCCCTCCTCCCCCCCCCCCAATCAAAGTCACTAATTCATAAGCTTCCGAGGTTGTCTGAATTATTCAGCACAACATTTTGCATTCTTTTTGTCAAGTACCCTTCAAACCAACTGAGTGTAAATCAACAGTTCAATAAAACTAAAGTGTTTCTAAGAGAAAATCTTGATCTACACGGTCAAACGCATTGAAAAGCTCAAAAATTGTCAACGAGAGATGTATTATTATTTAAAACTTGTAATATTAGAGAAATGAATGTATAAATAGTGCTCTCCGTCGATAAACCTTACTGAAATCCGAACTGTGATACATTAAGTGAGTTGTTTACATTTAAGTGTGCGAGTAATCTTGACTACGTTACCTTTTTCGAATATGGTGGAAAAAGATGTCAGTAAGAAAACTGAACTATAATTGTTTGAGTCTATCTTGCCATTTATCTTATAAAGATGTTCAATAACCGGATATTTTAACCTGTCTGGAAAAGCATTCCTGGGCCAGTGTAGCGTTGCATGTTACTTATTAAGTAGAAAAAACTTTTCGGAACGCAATTAGTAGTAGGCCTACACTCTCCCCCACCAGTCTAATCCTCGCATGATTAGATTTTCCTACAACAGCGCCATTTTTTTTCTGCTGACACGTTACATTCAATGACGTTGTGAAATGGTTGCTCGAGTTCGACGTCAACATGCAAGGGATGGGAAAAGCCGGCCGGTTAAAACAATACCGCATTTAGTTCTGAATAACCGATATTTTTACGTATTTCTTTGGTCTCGGTTATAATAGGTGTCTTATTTTTTACATATAACCGAGTAAAAAAACAAATATTAGTTAGCCAAAGCAGATTAATGGAAAGGAAAGGGATCCTGCCTGGTAATAACGTCTGAGGACAATGACACCACAGGTGCCCTACACGTTTTAGCTATTGCAAGTTACTGTTCATGTTACTCATAATATGTGAAAAAATTGCAACTGGATGAAGCCTCTACATTTCAATATTTGTCGGTTAAGTCTTACGACGTTGTAGCCGTGCGGGCGACGAAGAAGGTAGCCAACGACAATGCTAAGCTGCCGCTGTTGTTGCAGCCAAAGTCGTCTTCAGAGTCACGGATAATTATGGGACAGACAACAGTTAAAATTACAGTTCCTTCCGCCTTACCACTCCTATCGTGTTCTCAATACTCAACGGGTAAAGAGAGGGGCGCGTCTAGATTGGCGCGAGCATAGCTGCACACCGCGTCGGCGGGAGCGCCCAACAAACACTTCCGCACACTTTCATGAGTCAAGCTGCTCTGCCTCCTCTCTGCTCGTTACTATCGATACATTTGAGTGAAGTTCTCTTGACTATTGCGCAACAATTTACATTTTCATTACAATTAAAATCAATCATATACACTCATAAATAAATACACAATTAAATCTACTACTTCTTAAATATAATTTCTGTAATAAAGGTTACAGCTTCAGAATCAGAAGCACAGTACAAGTAATCACGGGATATTAAACGGTAAAATTTTTGGATGGTGCAAAAGGTATCTTATCTGCATTCTCAGTGTTACACACTTTTTAAGAAAAGAGTAATTTTTATTCATAAAATTTGCATTTTTTTACGCACTGCGTTAGTATAGAGAATGGGAAAAGCAATCAGTGCCACTTTAATTACAAATCCGACAGAGACGGTCAACAAACGCGTGGCATAAGAATTGATACGGCACTGCTGAGACAATCTCCAGTCGCCGTGTGATGTGGCTTAAAGTACGAGTTACGTGCTGTGTGCAAGACTTTCTCCCACCTCATCCATACCGTAGTTCCGAATGTCCGTTGTTTTACACATTGGAACCAACCGTTGTGTTGCAGCGTGTCACCAACTCTAACCTGGAAGTATTTTTTAGAAGCGTTATGACAGAGAAGTAAATTGCCTAATTTGCTTTAAAACTCTAGAGATTTGTCTGACTTTTTTATGAAATAATAAAAGGGGAAGGCAATTATGGTAACAGTAATAAATTGAAAACTTAACAACTGAGTCATAGTGTACAATAAAAACGGAAAGTAGATCTGCTGCCTGTCTCTACTCAATATGCCTTTATCTGCTTGTAGCCATTAAGAACGGACAAATTAACAGACTTAGCCTCAGTTTTCATCCTTTAGCACTGACTAGCTGTAATTACCAAATAGTGTTATAATCTATTATAAAGTGATTTTCGTGCAGAGTTTCAAAAAATTAGAATCAGTAGGAGAATACTGGTGATTTTTGTAGTGTTCAACCCCTTATTACTTTTCGAGGAAAGCAGCGAACACTGGACGGACTAACTTTTCTTTTGTGTGTCTGTTTAATTTAATGTTTTCATTATATGTGTCTTTAAACAGAGAGAGTCGAAGTTTTTCAATCCTTGTTTGATTTCTACTTTCATTACAGGAGATAATAGGAACACAAAACCGAAAATCGGTTAACAGTTATTGATGTTGCTGAGCAACAGTCATACAATATTTTTTAAAGCAACAGTCATTTGAAAGTTTTATTGTTTATTTGTACAACCCAGTTTGAGACTTTTAAGTCATTTGATAGTATTTGATTTTATGTATTAATATATATTGCAGGATATTTAAGATCTTTTCAAGCTTAAAATTGTCCCCACGAAATGACAGATATAAAATGTGATTTCACATTTGGCATTTCGTGGGGAGTGAAGATTTTTCTTAACTTATGGCCAACTTTGAGCTTGATAAGATCTTAAATATCCTGCAATATACACTCCTGGAATTGGAAAAAAGAACACATTGACACCGGTGTGTCAGACCCACCATACTTGCTCCGGACACTGCCGTAGGGGACCGCACCGCCACTTCCCAGCAAATTAGGGACACTGTTGCTCATGGGGTATCGGCGAGGACCATTCGCAACCGTCTCCATGAAGCTGGGCTTTGGTCCCGCACACCGTTAGGCCACCTTCCGCTCACGCCCCAACATCGTGGAGCCCGCCTCCAGTGGTGTCGCGACAGGCGTAAATGGAGGGACGAATGGAGACGTGTCGTCTTCAGCGATGAGAGTCGCTTCTGCCTTGGTGCCAATGATGGTCGTATGCGTGTTTGGCGCCGTGCAGGTGAGCGAAACAATCAGGACTGCATACGACCGAGGCACACAGGGCCAACACCCGGCATCATGGTGTGGGCAGCGATCTCCTACACTGGCCGTACACCTCTGGTGATCGTCGAGGGGACACTGAATAGTGCACGGTGGGTCCAAACCGTCATCGAACCCATCGTTCTACCATTCCTAGACCGGCAAAGGAACTTGCTGTTCCAACAGGACAATGCACGTCCGCATGTATCCCGTGCCACCCAACGTGCTCTAGAAGATGTAAGTCAACTACCCTGGCCAGCAAGATCTCCGGATCTGTCCCCCATTGAGCATGTTTGGGACTGGATGAAGCGTCGTCTCACGCGGTCTGCACGTCCAGCACGAACGCTGGTCCAACTGAGGCGCCAGGTGGAAATGGCATGGCAAGCCGTTCCACAGGACTACATCCAGCATCTCTACGATCGTCTCCATGGGAGAATAGCAGCCTGCATTGCTGCGAAAGGTGGATATACACTGTACTAGTGCCGACATTGTGCATGCTCTGTTGCCTGTGTCTATGTGCCTGTGGTTCTGTCAGTGTGATCATGTGATGTATCTGACCCCAGGAATGTGTCAATAAAGTTTCCCCTTCCTGGGACAATGAACTCACGGTGTTTCAATTTCCATGAGTGTATGTTGATAAAAGAAATCAAATACTTGAAAATGGCATAAATGGCCGAAACCTGGATTGTACTTCAGTAACCAGTAAAACACTCTATGGCGATGAGTACCATCGGAAATCGATTATTTCATAAACCGATTGTTTCGATCGGTTTTAGTGTTCTGATTGAATTGGTGTGAAAAAAAACTATATAACCGAAAACCGGTTGTTTCATCTATATCCGCTGTCCCTAGCAACACACGTAACTACTTGCGTCGCCCTGGGGACGCCCGCGCCCGCCGGCCCCCAGCCGGGCGCAGGTAGACTCCCGCCGCTGCACGTCCGCCGCCTGGCGCCGCACGCTAATGGCGGAGCTGGGGCCGAGCTCCGCGTCTGCTCCTGCTTCTGCTTCTGCTGCGCTCGTTAGGCGCACACTCCTGCCGCTGATTACCTGACACGTGCCGCCAGGGGGGAGGCGAACCCCTGCAGGCCACGTAGCTGCAGCCCGCCGTGATCGTACGTGTCGCTGTCAGCCGCTTGCGAAAAACTAGGTGCGGATGTAGAAACCTGAATGGTGGTACGTTCACACTGAGGTGGCGAAAGTCATCAGATACGTTTCGATATCATGTCGAGCCACCTGAAGCACGGCGAATTGTAGCAACTCGACATGGCCTGGGCCCAACAAGTCGTTGGAAGCCCCTGCAGAAAGGAGCCGTGCTGTCACTATAACTGTCCATAATTTTATCTAAGCACGTCTGACGTTGTAATTCTTCATGCTTTCCCGGCGATCTGTTGACATCTTGAGCTTGTGAAAACTCAAAGCAGGACACTCCGGGATTCTACAAGAAATAGAAGTGGAGACCGAGAGAACAGCCGTGAGACAAGGTGTCGGACATTAGAGACCAGATCTGACACACCCCAGGTCATGAACGCGACTTCAGAAGACGGCTGAGTGAACACCGCCGACCAGAGAGGAACAATGTAGCCGCGTCTGGCGGGCGCGGACCACAGATGGAACACTCGACTCGGCGCGGACCGATTAGGGAACGCCCAGCACCTCCCAGGCATAAATACTGGACTCGATCGACCCAAGGACCAGTCTCAGGTAGCACCTGAAGAAGGCAGCGAGGCACGCTGTTGAAATATCGTGCGAGGACGACGCGAACATCCGGCTGGATTCCCGAATATCCAAGATGTCACGTCTGACATTACCTGAATGACTCCGTTCCAGGACGATGAATTTGAAAAGGGCGAGCGGGAGATGAAATTCATCACCAGTTGCCTCTCCAAACCTCACAACTTGTAACGTTTATGCAGAATGACAGTAATTGAACTACACAAAATAAAGTCGACATAACTTCTGAACGGTTGGCCGCGGGGTGTGATAGGAATTATTATGCTCATGTATGGTTGGTTTAGAGACGGAGCCCACTTTCATTTGGATGGGTTCGTCAATAAGCAAAATTGGCACATTTGGGGGACTGGCGCTTCTCGCGGTCGAGAAGTCTCTTTACCCTCAACTGGTGACTGTGTGGTGTGGAATGCCCAGTCACAGAATAATCACTACGATATCCTGCGATTTCATGGTGACTGCCGAACGGTACCTGGAGGTTTCTGAAGGTGATTTCATCCTCATTATCCAAAGTGACACTGATTTCGACAAGATGTGTTTCATGCAAGACGGATCGCATCCTGGAGGAGCACTCTCGGGTTCGCATTCTGGCTGTAGGGTACCGGGAAACCACTGGCATGGACCTCAATTGTCCCGCCGTATTTTCCGGATCTGCGCACATGAGACTCCTCTAGGTGGGGCTATACTACAGACAAGGTGTACAGCAATAAACCCAAGCCCACTGCTGAACTGAAAACAGCCATTAAGGAGGTCATCGACAGCATTAATGTTCCGACGCTTCACCAAGTCATGCACAATGTCGGTAATTGTCTACGCCACATCATTTCCAGTGATGGCAGTCAGATCGAACATGCCGTAACCTAAATCCGAATATTTTAGTGACAATTACAAGTTAAATAGAGTGTGTGCATTCCGCAGCTTGTAACTAATTTCTTTTTTTCTGTATAATTCAATACTTGCATTCTGTATATGGGTTAACGTGAAAGACAGCGTTTTTACCCAAACCTCTATTCCCTATGCCTGATACTCTTGAAAGTTTGCGATATCGCATTATTGAAGCTGTGAATTCTATGAGAGACCATCTGCTTGATGTGTGGCAGGAAATGAGCCACTCTTTTGATATTTATCGTGTATCAATTGGTGCCCACATTGAATGCATACAAGTATTGAACTTTTCTGTTTTCACTATCGTTACAAGTGTATCTCTGTCTTTTGTAGTTTGAAGTAATAAATGTTTGAAATCTGTTGCTTACTCTTGAATAGCCCCGTGTATCACAGTGTAGTCAAGTGTACATTATCAGTCAGTTAATTCCAGTAATGTAGCACTCCGCCTTCAGACCACAAGTGGCCCATTAGGCCATCCGACCGCCGTGTCATCCTCAGATGAGGATGCGGATAGGAGGGGCGTGTGGTCAGCACACCGCTCTCCCGGTCGTTATGATGGTTTTGTTTGACCGGAGCTGCTACCATTCGGTAGAGTAGCTCCTCAATTGGCATCACGAGGCGAGTGCACCCCGAAAAATGGCAACAGCACATGGTGGTTGGATGGTCACCCATCCAAGTGCTGGCCACGCGCGACAGCGCTTAGCTTCGGTGATCTCACGGGAACCGGTGTATCCACTGCGGCAATTCCAGTAATGCAGTGCAATCTTTTATGGACAATATACTTCGCATAGCGGTGGTTTGCTTAGCTGAAAGTGTTTACTTGCAGTACATTAGAGCAGTTGCCTAAAACAGCCTAAGAATTTATTCCTCTTGTCCGTTTCATCGCTGAGAATATTTTCCGGTTTCTCTTTCAGGCCCTACAAAGCTCAATATCTTCCAGACCGTCTATTGACTAGCACTTTTCCTCCCTTCCCCGAGTATCTTCTCGTTGTGTTATGACAGTAGTTGTGAAAACGTGCACTAAATGGGTATTTATTATGAGTCATTCGCTTGTATTTGTGTACCACCCCAATCTTCTGCAGCAGCACCTACATGTTTGCCACACATAGATACTTCCACATTACTGCATTTCATCTTACAAAATTCTGACTGCGTGGATCATTTAGTTTTGTGGGCGCTGTGTCTGACTAATTTCTGCACTTTGTTATCCGCGTCATAGCCGACTTGCATCTAATGTTTGTGAATATCAAAGAGAACTGCATCCGATAAGGTAAAGAAACAGAAATGAAGCTTTTGGCGTTCAGCCCGCAACCGACCAATTGGCTTTTAGCGCACGTAGGGTGCACCCTCTTAGCGTCGCGCCACTAGGAGGGGGAGGGTGGCGGACCAATCGCCCTGGCTGCCTTTTACCCCATATTCATTTTATAGCTGGGGACCGTCTGGGGGGGGGGGGGGGGGGAGGGACTGGAACGGGATGGGATTGGAAGCGGAACCAAGATTGGAAGACGAGACGCAATTGCTCCACCGCCGCTTCTTATCTGGTGCTGCACAGTAGCAACACAAAATAAAGTAGCTCGTTTCTTGTGCGTCCGCTTACTTTATGTACATCGTTGTTCTTTTTCTGTTATTTTGAGGCACTAATTTTACCTACCACAGCAGACCAACATCTGCCACATCAAAATCGCAGCCCCAAGTTGCATTTTCAGTATTCCATACAGCTACTGCCCGATTTTAAAAATTTATAGTGCAGTCATAATGCACTGACTAATAGCTACACTGATCATCCAGAAGATTAGAACCACCTATTTACTACGGACGTAAGCCCGCCGAGGCAATAGCAGCGTCACCTGGCAAGGATTGACGGGTAGTCAAACACATGTACGGTGCAACCAATGTCAGTGAGCGTACTGTCAGCGTAGAGTGGGGAAGGCTAGCAATCCATCTGAGTTTCACCAAGGCCAGATTGTGATGGCCCGGAGACTCGGTACGTTCATTTCGGAAACTACACGACTTGTCGGGTGTTCGAGGAGTACTGTGGTGACGAACATGTAGCGAAATCAAGGTGAAACCACGTTCAGACGTTATGGGGTTGGACGGTCACTTCTTATGATAGATGTGAAACGTCGTAAAGTGAGCAGGCTGGTAAAACAGGACAGACGCCGAACTGTGGCAGAACTAACATCAGATTTTAATGCTGGGCAGAGTTCATGTGTTCCTAAACATACAATGTACCGAGCACTCCTAATGATGGGTTTCCGCAGACGACGAAATGTTAACCCCACGACATCGGTAACTACGAATGAAAAATGAGCACACATGACCACTGGCACTAAGCGTTGGTGCAGTGGCAGAGCGTACAGTGGTCTGATGAATCTCGATACCTTGTTCATCTTACCGATGGGAGAGTGCGAATCCGTCGTCTTCCAGATTAAGAGCTGCCCTTGACACCTGTACTATGGCTGGAGGCGGCTGTATTATACTCTGGGGAACATTCACATGGACATTCATGGGTTCAGTGGAGCTCGTACAAGGCACCATGACTGCCGACGATTATCTTACATTGGTTGCAGAGCACATGTACCCTTTCATGAAGATCATGTTCCTGACGGCAGTGTCATTTTTCAACAAGATAATATGGTATGTATTAAGGGCGGAAGTGTGAACAGTTCTTCGAGGAACACATTGGAGAGTTGCAATTGATATGCTGGCCCTCCAACTCGCCAGGTCTGATTTAGATATAACACATCTGAGCTGTGATTGGACGTGGCATTGGAGTTCATTTCGCCCTTCCCCGAAATTTCCGGTAATTTTGTGACTTGTGTTGGCGAGTGTGGTGCCAACTCCCTCCAGCTATTTACCAAGGCCTCATAGCTTCCATGCCACAACGCGTCACCGCTGTTACCTGTGCCAAAAGTAGGCGTACCTACTATAATGTACATGGTCAAAATATTCTGGCTGATCTGTGTTTGGTCTTATGTTAAACTTTCAACACAATAAGACATGTATTACAGTCAGAAACTGAGGAGGCCTATATATATCTTGTGGTAGCGTAACTCACAGCTCGCAAATACTCAGTTTATTTTCGTCCAGTATCTGAGAATGACTGCATCTACAGCTTCGCAGCAAATTTTACACATAATTTCAAACTCATACGAAACCTTTTCTCACTGACACATCAAAAAGTGGTGAAAGGGGAAAAAGTTTATAGCTTTCTAAGTCATGTTTTCAGCTTATGCAGTATAACTGCTGCATCAGGCATAACAACTTATTTTCTTACCGTAACTCTGTTCGCAACTCATTTTGCAGACAGTATCAAAACATAAAAACTAGTGTACCTGCAAACGTGTATCATTATAGAAAACAAATTTCAGGAGAGGCACATAATAAACTAAGATTTATACCCGTGAGCTCGACTCTTGGAAGAATCGGTCATCTATGTAATAGTGAACGTTCTTAGAAAACAGGGAAGTTATTTTTATGTCTTATCGGCTTGTGATTAGAATATTACTACAGGATCTGAATCTGTGATAACGATAAACAGGGTTCAGGTTTAGAGAGGGAGAAGGGTTAGGGGCATGGATCGATTGGTGGGAGAAATGGACATAAAGAGCGGAAAATGAAGAGATGAACAGATATAAGTGGCAGAAGAAGATGGAGAGGAGAAGATTGGTAGAGAAAGCGGAGGAGGTTGTGGACAAAGAGAGAGGAGAGAAGAAGAGATGGACGGAGAGAGAAAGAGAGGGTAGTTGGACAGAGTCGGGGGAAATAAGAGGTGTATACAATTCCCATACATATTAGAAGTGTGTGCTTTCTCTTTTCTTTCTCTCCCACTTAACCAGTCTCCGCCATAGCAACGCGTAGCTACGAACAGTTAGTAAATAATAATAATAATAATAATAATAATAATAATAATAATATATGTGGCGTTGTGGAATGTAAAAAATATTTCTCAGTGGCTATGCAAGTAAACAGCGGATTCTGTAATTGTGTGGCCTGCTGAAGACTGAGCTGACATAACAACGTGGTTTCAAAAAGGTTGAGGAGTAATTTGGAGAAAAAGAGCGCTTTCACAGCCAGACACATTAATAACTTGCTTTCTTAGAATACAACTCCTTTTGTAAAATATGCAGGCATAAACAGAACTTCAGTATTCAACATCAGCACAAAAGAAATCACTTTAGAATATGTAACGCCGAAAATGCATATCCTCCTATTTCCATCTATTGCACTATTTTTTTCCTTTATTTGTTAACTGAAGATATGACATTTGTGTCTTTATATATTGTAATTGTTTTACTATTTATGCATTTATGTCGATGTGTAATTGGTTTGTTTTGTAAATATTATTTGTATTTTTACGCTGGATCTGGCTTAGGGGAAACTATGCTATCGAACGATTACATCGATAGGTCGTGTGGAGAACCAAAGTGTTTAGGATCTTTGGTAGTGTTAACTCTGCCGCTTGGAGCTCGGGCACAGCGGGGTCTGGCTGGAGTAGGGAGTGGAACAGGTGTGTTGCGTGACGCTCCCGCGAGTTGCCGAGCTTTCGGGGTTTGGCAGCATGTAGTTGCGCTCGACTTGCCATGATAGTTTCTGACACGGTGTCGCGGACGGGAAGCATTAGCTGGCGCACATCAAGAGCCCGTTTCGAATGGTGACCGTGTCTAGAAGAAGGCGCGCCAACATCCAGATTCTGCAATAGCGACGGCCGACAATGAGTGACTGTCGCCACCTCCTCGACCGACAACTCCAAGCCTCCAATCAACCAACAAGGAAGACTGGAAGCACGAAAAGTTTTAGAACTGCACGGCAGACCTCAGCTTTGCAAAGTGTTCAATGTACCTCAATAATTACAGTAACGCAGTATGAACCTTTGTTGCTCTTGTCCCAATTGCATTACCAAGCAGGGTCCTTTTCTCTTCTTGAATGAAAACGAGTGTCGTTGAAGTTCAAACGCCAGCATTAATGTAATATCATTCCATTTCACTGCTTTAGTTTCAAAGTTCAGTTAAAGTATCATAGCTGGCTACAATATTTAGATTACACAAGCACAAATTAAGAGTGCGAGTTTGTTACCGTATTTTAGCTTACCTGTGACTGCATCTCAGCTTAGTACGTACTAAAGTTTACTATTGTTAATTATTCAGAAACATTCAATTCAAGTTCAAAGTTATATCTCTTATTTCTAAATTGCGTAGATTCAAGTAGCTCTTGAAATGATTGTTGAGGTAGCCGAAGACTAGCCTTATTTTATTGAATTTCGTAGGACTTCAGTAACAAAGTTCACTATTAATTTCAGTCACTAAATTAACTTTTAAATTTTCCTGTTTTATTAATTCTTTTGCTAAATTAAGTCAGAGTGTAGTGAAATTTATTACTTCTGGGGGTTGTGTGGGGAAGGAGACCAGACAGCGAGGTCATCGGTCTCATCGAATTACGGAAGGATGGGGAAGGAAGTCGGCCGTGCCCTTTTAAAGTAACCATCCTGGCATTTGCCTGGAGCGATTTAGGGAAATCACGGAAAACCTACATCAGGATGGCCGGACGCGGGATGGAACCGTCGTCCTCCCGAATGCGAGTGCATTGTCTAACCACTGCCCCACCTCGCTCGGTATATTACTTCTGACAAACATTCAGTTTTCACACAACACATGTCCACCTTCAGTTGCCACGCTTTTAGTGCTAATTATATGTGCATTAACCTTTCATTTTCAGTTAATACAGCACTTGTCCATGGGACTGGCGACCGTAATTTTCCCCGAAACTCAAATATTTAACGCCGATTAATTCCTGAAGAGGGGCAGCAGCCTTTTCAGTAGTTGCAGGGGCAACAGTCTGGATGATTGACTGATCTGGCCTTGCAACATTAACCAAAACGGCCTTGCTGTGCTGGTACTGCGAACGGCTGAAAGCAAGGGGAAACTACAGCCGTAATTTTTCCCGAGGACATGCAGCTTTACTGTATGATTAAATGATGATGGTATCCTCTTGGGTAAAATATTCCGGAGGTAAAATAGTCCCCCATTCGGATCTCCGGGCGGGGACTACTCAGGAGGATGTCGTTATCAGGAGAAAGAAAACTGGCGTTCTACGGATCGGAGCGTGGAATGTCAGATCCCTTAATCGGGCAGGTAGGTTAGAAAATTTAAAAAGGGAAATGGATAGGTTAAAGTTAGATATAGTGGGAATTAGTGAAGTTCGGTGGCAGGAGGAACAAGACTTCTGGTCAGGTGACTACAGGGTTATAAACACAAAATCAAATAGGGGTAATGCAGGAGTAGGTTTAATAATGAATAGGAAAAACAGCATAGTGAACGCATTATTGTGGCCAAGATAGATACGAAGCCCACACCTACTACAGTGGTACAGGTTTATATGCCAACTAGCTCTGCAGATGATGAAGAAATTGAAGAAATGTACGATGAAATAAAAGAAATTATTCAGATAGTGAAGGGAGACGAAAATTTGATAGTAATGGGTGACTGGAATTCGAGTGTAGGAAAAGGGAGAGAAGGAAACATAGTAGGTGAATATGGATTGGGGCTAAGAAATGAGAGGAAGCCGCCTAGTAGAATTTTGCACAGAGCACAACTTAATCATAGCTAACACCTGGTTTAAGAATCATGAAAGAAGGTTGTATACGTGGAAGAACCCTGGAGATACTAAAAGGTATCAGATAGATTATATAATGGTAAGGCGGAGATTTAGGAACCAGGTTTTAAATTGTAAGACATTTCCAGGGGCAGATGTGGACTCTGACCACAATCTATTGGTTATGACCTGTAGATTAAAACTGAAGAAACTGCAAAAATGTGGGAAATTAAGGAGATGGGACCTGGATAAACTGAAAGAACCAGAGGTTGTACAGAGTTTCAGGGAGAGCATAAGGGGACAATTGACAGGAATAGGGGAAAGAAATACAGTAGAAGAAGAATGGGTAGCTCTGAGGGATGTAGTGAAGGCAGCAGAGGATAAAGTAGGTACAAAGACGAAGGCTGCTAGAAATCCTTGGGTAACAGAAGAAATATTGAATTTAATTGATGAAAGGAGAAAATATAAAAATGCAGTAAATGAAGCAGGCAGAAAGGAATACAAACGTCTCAAAAATGAGATCGACAGGAAGTGCAAAATGGCTAAACAGGGATGGCTAGAGGACAAATGTAAGGATGTAGAAGCTTATCTCACTAGGGGTATGATAGATACTGACTACAGGAAAATTAAAGAGACCTTTGGAGAGAAGAGAATCATGTGTGTGAATATCAAGAGCTCAGATGGCAGCCCAGTTCTAAGCAAAGAAGGGAAGGCAGAAAGGTGGAAGGAGTATATAGAAGGTTTATACAAGCGCGATGTACTTGAGGACAATATTATGGAAATGGAAGAGGATGTAGATGAAGACGAAATGGGAGATACAATACTGCGTGAAGAGTTTGACAGAGCACTGAGAGACCTGAGTCGAAACAAGGCCCCCGGAGTAGACAACATTCCATTAGAACTACTGACGGCCTTGGGAGAACCAGTCCTGACAAAACTCTACCAGCTGGTGAGCAAGATGTATGAGACAGGCGAAATACCCTCAGACTTCAAGAAGAATATAATAATTCCAATCCCAAAGAAAGCAGGTGCTGACAGATGTGAAAATTACCGAACTATCAGTTTAATAAGCCACGGCTGCAAAATACTAATGCGAATTCTTTACAGACGAATGGAAAAACTGGTAGATGCAGACCTCGGGGAGGATCAGTTTGGATTCCGTCGAAATGTTGGAACACGTGAGGCAATACTGACCTTACGACTTATCTTACAAGAAAGATTAAGAAAAGGCAAACCTACGTTTCTAGCATTTGTAGACTTAGAGAAAGCTTTTGACAATGTTGACTGGAATACTCTTTTTCAAATTCTAAAGGTGGCAGGGGTAAAATACAGGGAGCGAAAGGCTATTTACAATTTGTACAGAAACCAGATGGCAGTCATAAGAGTCGAGGGGCATGAAAGGGAAGCAGTGGTTGGGAAAGGAGTGAGACAGGGTTGTAGCCTCTCCCCGATGTTATTCAATCTGTATATTGAGCAAGAAGTAAAGGAAACAAAAGAAAAATTTGGAGTAGGTATTAAAATTCATGGAGACGAAGTAAAAACTTTGAGGTTCGCCGATGACATTGTAATTCTGTCAGAGACGGCAATGGACCTGGAAGAGCAGTTGAACGGAATGGACAGTGTCTTGAAAGGAGGATATAAGATGAACATTAACAAAAGAAAAACGAGGATAATGGAATGTAGTCGAATAAAGTCGGGTGATGCTGAGGGAATTAGATTAGGAAGTGAGACACTTAAAGTAGTAAAGGAGTTTTGCTATTTAGGAAGTAAAATAACTGATGATGGTCGAAGTAGAGAGGATATAAAGTGTAGACTGGCAATGGCAAGGAAAGCGTTTCTGAAGAAGAGAAATTTGTTAACATCGTATATAGATTTATGTATCAGGAAGACGTTTCTGAAAGTATTTGTTTGGAGTGTAGCCATGTATGGAAGTGAAACATGGACGATAAATAGTTTGGACAAGAAGAGAATAGAAGCTTTCGAAATGTGGTGCTACAGAAGAATGCTGAAGATAAGGTGGATAGATCACGTAACTAATGAGGAGGTATTGAATAGGATTGGGGAGAAGAGAAGTTTTCATCATTTTGATGTGCAGCTCCTTGTATTGGCCGTGTTTGCCGTTAAAAATATTTTGGATTTGAGGTCCGCCAGTTATGCAAAACACATTAAAGGAACTTTACAAATAAAGACAGCACAAACAGATAAAGTCCACACACACACACACACACACACACACACACACACACACACATACACACACACACACACACACACACACACACACACATACGAAAAGTAGACACACAAAAAAAAAATTCACAAAGACGCACCATTCACACACAAAAGAAATACCACATAAAAATGACAACGCAAAAAAGCGAAAGAAGCGTACAGAAAACACACACACACACACACACACACACACACACACACACACAGACAGACACACACACACACACGCACACACAAAGATAAAACACAAACAAGATTCAAATTTAGCGCCGAACTCTCTAGTGAACAAATGAACATCGACTGGGCTGGGACACACAACAAACCTCGATCATACTGTGTTTTGGCGAGGTGGAAAAGTGTTTTCATCAATATATTTGTGATAAAACCGGCTATACTTGCGTGTGCATCACTACACGTCAACATAATGCGGGAAATGAGAGTGCTGGCCACGGAAAACTGTAAGTAATAACCGAATATAGGCGCGAAAACATCGCGAGTAACTAAATTACATTCCAGAAGATAGGTTAATTCCCACCAAAAAACGTTCTAAACAACATTGTTTGGTTACAGATGACAAGCTACAACATAAAAGGGATCTGTAAATTTCACATTCATCAAATGTAAAGTTGTTGTTGTTGTCTTCAGTCCTGAGACTGGTTTGATGCAGCTCTCCATGCTACTCTATCCTGTGCAAGCTGCTTCATCTCCCAGTACCTACTGCAACCCACATCCTTCTGAATCTGCTTAGTGTACTCATCTCTCGGTCTCCCTCTACGATTTTTACCCTCCACGCTGCCCTCCAATGCTAAATTTGTGATCCCTTGATGCCTCAAAACATGTCCTACCAACCGATCCCTTCTTCTAGTCAAGTTGTGCCACAAACTTCTCTTCTCTCCAATCCTATTCAATACCTCCTCATTAGTTATGTGATCTACCCACTTAATCTTCAGCATTCTTCTGTAGCACCACATTTCAAAAGCTTCTATTCTCTTCTTGTCCAAACTAGTTATCGTCCATGTTTCACTTCCATACATAGCCACACTCCAAACAAATACTTTCAGAAACGACTTCCTGATACATAAATCTATATTCGATGTTAACAAATTTCTCTTCTTCAGAAACGCTTTCCTTGCCATTGCCAGTCTACATTTTATATCCTCCCTACTTCGACCATCATCAGTTATTTTACTTCCTAAATAGCAAAACTCCTTCACTACCTTAAGTGTCTCATTTCCTAATCTAATTCCCTCAGCATCACCCGACTTAATTTGACTACATTCCATTATCCTAGTTTTGCTTTTGTTGATGTTCATCTTATATCCTCTTTTCAAGACACTGTCCATTCCGTTCAACTGCTCTTCCAAATCCTTTGCCGTCTCTGACAGAATTACAATGTCATCGGCGAACCTCAAAGTTTTTACTTCTTCTCCATGAATTTTAATACCTCCTCCAAATTTTTCTTTTGTTTCCTTTACTGCTTGCTCAATATACAGATTGAATAACATCGGGGAGAGGCTACAACCCTGTCTCACTCCTTTCCCAACCACTGCTTCCCTTTCATGCCCCTCGACTTTAATAACTGCCACCTGGTTTCTGTACAAATTGTAAATAGCCTTTCGCTCCCTGTATTTTACCCCTGCCACCTTTAGAATTTGAAAGAGAGTATTCCAGTCAACATTGTCAAAAGCTTTCTCTAAGTCTACAAATGCTAGAAACGTAGGTTTGCCTTTTCTTAATCTTTCTTCTAAGATAAGTCGTAAGGTCAGTATTGCCTCACGTGTTCCAACATTTCGACGGAATCCAAACTGATCCTCCCCGAGGTCTGCATCTACCAGTTTTTCCATTCGTCTGTAAAGAATTCGCGTTAGTATTTTGCAGCCGTGGCTTATTAAACTGATAGTTCGGTAATTTTCACATCTGTCAGCACCTGCTTTTTTTGGGATTGGGATTATTATATTCTTCTTGAAGTCTGAGGGTATTTCGCCTGTCTCATACATCTTGCTCACTAGCTGGTAGAGTTTTGTCAGGACTGGTTCTCCCAAGGCCGTCAGTAGTTCTAATGGAATGTTGTCTACTCCGGGGGCCTTGTTTCGACTCAGGTCTTTCAGTGCTCTGTCAAACTCTTCACGCAGTATCGTATCTCCCATTTCGTCTTCATCTACATCTTCTTCCATTTCCATAATATTGTCCTCAAGTACATCGCCCTTGTATAAACCTTCTATATACTCCTTCCACCTTTCTGCCTTCCCTTCTTTGCTTAGAACTGGGCTGCCATCTGAGCTCTTGATATTCATACACATGGTTCTCTTCTCTCCAAAGGTCTCTCTAATTTTCCTGTAGGCAGTATCTATCTTACCCCTAGTGAGATAAGCTTCTACATCCTTACATTTGTCCTCTAGCCATCCCTGTTTAGCCATTTTGCACTTCCTGTCGATCTCATTTTTGAGACGTTTGTATTCCTTTTTGCCTGCTTCATTTACTGCATTTTTATATTTTCTCCTTTCATCAATTAAATTCAATATTTCTTCTGTTACCCAAGGATTTCTAGCAGCCCTCGTCTTTGTACCTACTTTATCCTCTGCTGCCTTCACTACTTCATCCCTCAGAGCTACCCATTCTTCTTCTACTGTATTTCTTTCCCCTATTCCTGTCAATTGTTCCCTTATGCTCTCCCTGAAACTCTGTACAACCTCTGGTTCTTTCAGTTTATCCAGGTCCCATCTCCTTAATTTCCCACATTTTTGCAGTTTCTTCAGTTTTAATCTACAGGTCATAACCAATAGATTGTGGTCAGAGTCCACATCTGCCCCTGGAAATGTCTTACAACTTAAAACCTGGTTCCTAAATCTCTGTCTTACCATTATATAATCTATCTGATACCTTTTAGTATCTCCAGGGTTCTTCCACGTATACAACCTTCTTTCATGATTCTTAAACCAAGTGTTAGCTATGATTAAGTTGTGCTCTGTGCAAAATTCTACTAGGCGGCTTCCTCTTTCTTTTCTTAGCCCCAATCCATACTCACCTACTATGTTTCCTTCTCTCCCTTTTCCTACACTCGAATTCCAGTCACCCATTACTATTAAATTTTCGTCTCCCTTCACTATCTGAATAATTTCTTTTATTTCATCGTACATTTCTTCAATTTCTTCATCATTTGCAGAGCTAGTTGGCATATAAACTTGTACCACTGTAGTAGGTGTGGGCTTCGTATCTATCTTGGCCACAACAATGCGTTCACTATGCTGTTTGTAGTAGCTTACCCGCATTCCTATTTTCCTATTCATTATTAAACCTACTCCTGCATTACCCCTATTTGATTTTGTGTTTATAACCCTGCAGTCACCTGACCAGAAGTCCTGTTCCTCCTGCCACCGAACTTCACTAATTCCCACTATATCTAACTTCAACCTATCCATTTCCCTTTTTAAATTTTCTAACCTACCTGCCCGATTAAGGGATCTGACATTCCACGCTCCGATCCGTAGAACGCCAGTTTTCTTTCTCCTGATAACGACATCCTCCTGAGTAGTCCCCGCCCGGAGATCCGAATGGGGGACTATTTTACCTCCGGAATATTTTACCCAAGAGGATGCCATCATCATTTAATCATACAGTAAAGCTGCATGTCCTCGGGAAAAATTACGGCTGTAGTTTCCCCTTGCTTTCAGCCGTTCGCAGTACCAGCACAGCAAGGCCGTTTTGGTTAATGTTGCAAGGCCAGATCAGTCAATCATCCAGACTGTTGCCCCTGCAACTACTGAAAAGGCTGCTGCCCCTCTTCAGGAACCACACGTTTGTCTGGCCTCTCAACAGATACCCCTCCGTTGTGGTTGCACCTACGGTACGGCCATCTGTATCGCTGAGGCACGCAAGCCTCCCCACCAACGGCAAGGTCCATGGTTCATGGGGGGAAGAAATGTAAAGGTATATACAAGAAATGTAAAGGTATATACAAAAAAGCGATCGATTGTTTCTACTAAATATTAACATAACCTTACAAACTTCTAACATAAATGTTCATATTACAGTGCAAAATAAAAAGGAAACCCACTGATGATGGCACAGTGGTGCCGAAACATGTTTGGGTGTTAAAGAAAAACGGTGTTTTGCATAACTGGCGGACCTCAAATCCAAAAAAAAGAAGAGAAGTTTGTGGCACAACTTGACTAGAAGAAGGGATCGGTTGGTAGGACATGTTTTGAGGCATCAAGGGATCACAAATTTAGCGCTGGAGGGCAGCGTGGAGGGTAAAAATCGTAGAGGGAGACCGAGAGATGAGTACACTAAGCAGATTCAGAAGGATGTAGGTTGCAGTAGGTACTGGGAGATGAAGCAGCTTGCACAGGATAGAGTAGCATGGAGAGCTGCATCAAACCAGTCTCAGTACTGAAGACAACAACAACAACAATTGTTAACGTAACGACCGCACATTTACTTTCTTTATTTATTTGAACCTTTTCTCAAAATTAATTTCCATCAATTTCATTTGCATTTTTCCTTTCATTTAGATGTAACCCTTTCCTCGCTATTTATCGACAAATTGACTTCGATGACGATTGCTTTTCCCAAATTTCCATTAGGTACACGCAGTTTAATTTTTCACTGTCATTAAGGTCGACAAGTGAGGGAGAGGTTACAAAGATACACAAAAATAATGATATTAAAGAATAAAACTGACTTGTTATTGACTGAGAAGGAATTTTAGTGTCTAGCATGATCGTGAATAGCAATAGCACGTATAGGTATTATTGTGGATGTAGGCCTTGTCCTCGTGCTTAACCACGATCGGAAAACAACACATCCATCATGAATGCAGCCGATTATCATTTACGGTGCGTTCGTTAACCCAACTGTCTATTGTGAACCTGCCAATCGACCTGTAGGAGCATCATTTTGAACAGCAGCCGGCGACCGCGTGACTGTACCGACACAAGATCAGAACAAAAGGTGTATAAAACTCACCAGCAACTAGGGTAAAGTGCAAACCAGGCCCACATGGCGCCGAGTACAAGACAAATTCTTGTGTTAAGCTGTTTGACTGGCTATCACAAACGAAAGAGCCTCAAGTGAGACGTGCCACGCAACTGGCCAGACGAAAGAGCTACACTACGCACCGCATCATCAATACCAGTGTGTTAACACGCGTTCCTCTTTGGATAAGACAGGAGAAAGACACGATAATTTATGAAGGAAATGCGTGCAGTCGAAATTAGACACTTATCAATTTCAACAGTATACATGTTCGTCATTTAAGAGGAACGTTCAGATACTCTACTTGTCATATGGTATTTTATAGAGAGGTCAGACAAAGGCTTACACAGAATCTGAAAGATGTTAATTTACAAAAGTCATTCGGGGAAAGGTTCAAAACCTTTGTAATAACATCTTTGCAGGTACCAGCAAGGCAAGTACTAAATACGCAGATAATTCGGCACAGAGTGATAGCACCTACTGCTAGACATAGACTGACTGCAGTGCTCCAGAACGATTCAAATGTCGTTCACAGGTGCAGGCGTCTGAGAGAACTCTCGACTTTTTCGCATCGAGCCCTATATTCCAGGCTAATAAAATGGAATATAATTATTTTTTTCAAATTACAGGGAGGTTTTATTGATATATTGAAGTGGAAACTTCCTGACAAAGAGTGTGCGCTGATATGTACTTCCTGGCAGATTAAAACTGTGTGCCGCACTGAGACTCAAACTCGGGACCTTTCCCTTTCGCGTGCAAGGGCTCTACCAACTGAGCTACCCAAGCACGACTGACGGCCTCTCTTCACAGATTCAATTCTGCCAGTATCTCGTCTCCTACCTTCCAAACTTGGCAGAATTGATGCTGTGAGGGGTCGTGAGTCGTGCTTGCCTAGCTCAGTTGGTAGCGCCCTTGGAGGCGAAAGATAAAAGTCCTGAGTTCGAGTCTCGGTGTGGCACACAGTTTTAATCTGCCAGGAAGTTCATATCAGCGCACACTCCGCTGCACAATGAAAATGTCATTCTTCATATTGAATTTAATTAGAATCCTCTACCTCCAAAAAACGGAAGATAGAATTTTTCAAAAAGAACTGTTCTACATGTAAGTCAGCAGGTTTTTGTGGCCTTTGTCTCAGAAATTAAGGTCTTCTGGGTTATTAGGCCGCGTCATATTTCCTCTAAAATAACCGACATTTCCACCCCACTGCTGGGATTTTCCTCAGGACCTACCAGTGTCCACTACTGTCAGAACATTGTCAGAGACCAGCGTCGTGTTCTCTTATGAAGGGGAGTTTTCCCGTGCTTATGCTGGAGACCTGGTAGTATTGGTTAAATTTCTTATGGCTACCACTGGTGGGCCATCTTCATAGGCTAATATTCCGGCATTGATGCAGAAGGTGGTTTTGGCTAAACTCTTGCGGATACTATTCGTGGCCCATCACTGGACATAAAGGCACTATTCCACACTTTCGCTGGAGAAGGATCAATGGTTGAAATTGCTCCTACTGCTATTGGTTGCCCGTCATCATTGGCTAGATGCTATACGGACAGAGCAATGATGGGGGGGGTGGGGGGTGGACACATGATGGTTCAGTTGGTTCAAATGGCTATTAGCACTATGGGACTTAATCTCTGAGGTCATCAGTCCCCTAGAGCCTAGAACTACTTAAACCTAACTAACCTAAGGACATCACACACATCCATACCCGAGGCAGGATTCGAACCTGCGACCGTAGAGCGGTCTTGCGGTTCCAGACTGTAGCGCCTAGAACTGCTCGGCCACACCGGCCGGCAGGACCCATGATGCCAGAAGCCTATAGCTGTCCCATCTAATGAAATTAGATGCATTCTAGGAAATTTCAACTCTCGAACCTTTCTTCTACAAATGTTTGTTTCCTTAGCCTGCGCACATACGTTACTAAAATCGATGCTATAGCCACAGTTCCTATGATGTTCCCCTACTGCCGATTTCACGCTTTGTTTTAGCTGCGTATGCCGTTCATGTTCCTTAATGCGTTGTTTAACAGTTATTGCCGTTTTACCTGTATACTGTAATATGTCTGACCACGGCCACTTTCGCCAACGCGCCGCAAACGGCCGAGTCAGTCATCCTGGGGGGCGCGCCCCTCGGGAGAGGACACTGAAGTCATTGTGCAAGGACACAGTGGGAAGACAGGTTGGACTCCTACGCAACGTTCAAGGAGAGACACTGTACCAAGGGCCTGTCTGACAACGAGAAGCGTGTCGAGAACTGATGGACATCTGCAGCCATTGGTACGGAACGTCAAGAATGTACGTGAGAAAGAATCTGAGTTCTTCTGGCCTGGCGACAGTCACTCTCCCTGCTTTAGAAAGCAGGAACGCGCCGACACTTCCCGCACCGCACGACACAGCGACCAGGGTGCACAAAGCGTGGTGAATTGGCGCAGGGAGGAGTGTGAAAGAAGTCAGCATTCTTCAGAACATGTCTTTCTAGTCAGTGAGGAAGTTCCTTATCAATCACGGACGCTGGCAAATTTTGAGACGGAGCTGAAACATGAGTCTGCCCAGGATCCACTCAGGGAGAGTGGTTATAAAGAAGTGCTGGGTAGCTGTTCTCCCAACAGGCTCGGAATACATCTTAAGAATGTGAAATCGTGAAAAACATGCAGATTCACGAGGCACTCGCCAGCCCATGCCAAATAGGAAATTTCCATGTGACTTCGTAGGCTTTCCCGGCGTAATAAGTCTTGAAAATCTCTTCGGGTTTGCTGCCGGATCCTAAAATCAACTTGACTCGATATTTCGGTGATCCAACTAGTCGCCATCTTCAGGAGAATGCTGCTTGCTGATGAGTCCCGCTGAGAACTAACGCCTGGCTGCAAAACGACGTCCTATATAGCCCACCGTGCAGTACACGGCGCGTGCGCCGCCCGTCACAGTTGCTGCCCTCCAAGACAGGGAAGGGGCGCCGCCCCTGGTAGAACTTTGCGGCAACGATATATCGCACTCATGGTCGCAAGGAAGAACGTTCAATTTTGATGCGGGATAGTACCGGATTCCACGTCCTGCTAAGAGGAAACCCATTGTCTCTATTGATTAAATTATCCGCCAATCTAATTTCAATTGCCTCTTTATAAACACTATCCCAAAAACTGGAAATGTTGGCAACTACCACCGTTTCGTCATATTTCATGCCGTGTCCCTCAAACCCGGTGTATACAAAATTCCGTGTCAGTGTGGGAAAACTTACATTGGTCGTTCGATTCGCACAGTTCATGACAGGTGTGTGGAACACCGACGCCATACGAGGCTACAACAGCCGGAAAAATCGGCAGTAGCAGAACACTGTTTAAATGAGGGACACGGCATGAAATATGACGAAACGGTGGTAGTTGCCAACATTTCCAGGTTTTGGGATAGTGTTTATAAAGAGGCAATTGAAATTAGGTTGGCGGATAATTTAATCAATAGAGACAATGGGTTTCCTCTTAGCAGGACGTGGAATCCGGTACTATCCCGCATCAAAATTGAACGTTCTTCGGTGCGACCATGAGTGCGATATATCGTTGCCGCAAAGTTCTACCAGGGGCGGCGCCCCTTCCCTGTCTTGGAGGGCAGCGACTGTGACGGGCGGCGCACGCGCCGTGTACTGCACGGTGGGCTATATAGGACGTCGTTTTGCAGCCAGGCGTTAGTTCTCAGCGGGACTCATCAGCAAGCAGCATTCTCCTGAAGATGGCGACCAGTTGGATCGCCGAAATATCGAGTCAAGTTGATTTTAGGATCCGGCAGCAAACCCAAAGAGATTTTCAGGAAATTTCCACCCCGCACGGAGTGGCGTAGCAATGAAACAGCGATCTGTCATTGGGTTGCACTGAAAATTTCGTCCGCCAATGACAACGCTGAAAGGCAGAATATTTCGAAGAGGAGTTGAACTGAGAGATGGGAGGAGAAGCGAGAAGGGAGTCGTGGGTACACTACGTAAGCGAGAAGAAGTGGACCCTCTACCACCGATCGCCAACATCCGCCTTTCTACACCGTGGTAGCACAGCTTCGGACACGCGACCGACAACTGTCAGACAACACGGAGCTCGTACCTGGGCCCGACGCAACGCCGAGACAGCTCATGAGGACAGCCGACTTGACTATCACAGCTCCGAGGCGACGCACCGTACTTACACAGCGCCCTCCGCCGACAGCAGGATACGACGAACGATAACGAAGAATGGTGAGACGATTCGTTCCCTCATCCTTCCCCTTAATAACCGAGTCATGTCCACGCCCAGTAATTTTGTTTTGTTTTGTGTAAATACCACGAAATTAAGTACATTTATTTCATAGCTTGATCATGTAAGCAATCTTTTACACTCATACATAAACATCTTAATGTCGTTATACTTGCGGTTGATTTTATTTAATTATTGACATCGATTAATTGCTCGCCCCTAACGTGGAGCATTCTGCTCGTCATTTCACGTCCGACAGCAGAGAGAAGAATTCACAGTTCACTATATTTTTGGCTCCCAACATGGGGCGACCTTATTGGTAATGTTCACGGTATCTGATGACACAAAATAGTTTTTCTAGTTGACGACAATTGACTTTGCGGCAACCACATATCACTTGATGGACGCATTGTGGAGGCAAACAGGTGCAGCAGTTTTTCGTAGGAAAAAATCTTTTATTTTGTTTTGGTTAAGGAAAGACTTAGAGAAAGCTTTTGACAATGTTGACTGGAATGCTCTCCTTCAAATTCTAAAGGTGGCAGGGGTAAAATACAGGGAGCGAAAGGCTATTTACCATTTGTATAGAAAGCAGATGGCAGTTATAACAGTCGAGGGACATGAAAGGGCACCAGTGGTTTGGAAGGGAGTGAGACACGGTTGTAGCCTCTCCCTGATGCTATTCAATCTGTATATTGAGCAAACAGTAAAGGAAAGAACAGAAGAGTTCGGTGTAGGCATTATAAACCATGGAGAAGAAATATAAACTTTGAGGTTCGCCGATGACATTGTAATTCTGTCAGAGACAGCAAAGGACTAGGAAGATTAGTTGAACAGAGTGGACAATGTCTTGAAAGGAGGGTATAAGATGAACATCTACAAAAGTAAAACGAGGATAAGGGAATGTAGTCGAATTAAGTCGGGTGATGCTGAGGGAATTAGATTAGGAAATGAGACACTTAAAGACGATGGTCGAAGTAGAGAAGATATAAAAAGTAGACTGGCAATGGCAAGGAAAACGTTTCTGAAGACGAGAAATTTGTTAACATCGAGTATTGATTTAAATGTCAGGAAGTCGTTTCTGAAAGTATTTGCATCGAGTGTAGCCATGTATGGAAGTGAAACATATACGATAAATAGTTTAAACAAGAAGGGAATAGAAGCTTTTCAAGTGTGGTGCTACAGAAGAATTCAGAAGATTAGATGGGTAGATCACATAATTAATGAGGAGGTATTGAATAGAATTGAGGAGAAGAGGAGTTTGTGGCACAACTTGACTAGTAGAAGGGATCGGTCGGTACGACATGTTCTGAGGCATCAAGGGATCACCAGTTTAGTACTGGAGGGCAGCGTTGAGGGTAACAATCGTTGAGTGAGACCAAGAGATGAATACACTAAGCAGATTCAGAAGAATGTAGATTTCAGTAGGTACTGGGAGATGAAGAAGCTCTCACAGGATAGAGTAGCATGGAGAGCTGCATCAAAGCAGTCTCAGGACTGAAGCCAACAACAACATCAACAACAACAAAGAAAGATGTCTGAATACCATTTTTCTTTAGAATTCTGCTTATGCGGTCAGTGGTCCGAAAATGAACAGTATGCCGCCTAAAAACTCTGTCTATTGAACAACTATCGAAGTCATTTACCTTAAATGTCCTGCTTCAAAAATTCAACTCTGATTCCAAGTTGTCGTCATCGCTGATACGGGAGGCACGTGAAGACATTGAGCACTGCTTGCTTCTGGCCTGGGTGGTGGTGCGAAGTGGCATCTAAATATCTGTTTGTGTTGGTCGGCCTTCTGTACACTCTATGACTAAAAGTGTTACCAGATCTTCTGTATACCACTACATCTCAGAACAGGAGACCGACCACGCTCTCAACCTCCAAGGTAAAAATAATTAAAAAAGTTCTGAGTTGGGTGTTTCCTTACTCAGATACGTATAGTATTAAAATTTTTGGTTTGTAGCTTTTAATGCAAAAAGGGCAGATGGGAAAAAGTAAGTAAACTGTTCAATGTTTCAAAAGTGAAAGCCATAACAATTAATACATTTATCGCACTGTGACACAAGACATTCAATGCCTCCTAAAAAACGTGGTTGCGATTGCCTACGGAAAAATGACTGAACGCAGGCTTGCACCTCTTCGTCCGAACCAAATCGATGGCCACACGCCTTTTTTCACGGCTCCAAAAATATGGAAGTCTTCAGGGGGTAGATCGGGACTGACTGTATGGAGGATGTAACTTGTGCAGCGTACTGAAACAACTATGTCAACATGTGGGGCGCCCTCACATACCCCAATCTGTTCCCATTCGATTTCCTTACTTTTGGAGCGACGAAGAAAGATACTCGTGGCCGTTGGTCTGTTCCGGTCTAAGATCTGGGTACATTCATGATTCCGTAGGCAACTGCAAACATTTCTCTGTGAAGACTTTGCTAGCCTTATCTCACAGTGTGATATTAAAATTTATGGCGATTACTTTTGAAATAATGAACTCCACTTACTGTTCTCCCATCTGTCTCGTTTTGATTGAACTGTCCCTTATATGAGTTGGTGCACAAATTCGCAGCATTTTTTCGTGAGTTTAATATACCCAACAAATAAACATAATAGAGATATAAGTCATTAATAATATACAGTTACCCACTGTTTACAACATTTTGCCATTGCTTGGGTAATTTTTTTGATTGTGTGACTGTAGGAATCACGTGGTTTTGAGGCGACGAACTCGTCATGTTCTGAGCGCATTCTTATCCGCAAATAAAGTGTCTTGTAGATTGTTCAACAGAGAGCGGAAAGGGTTAAAACGTGAGAGCTCAAGATCTGTTGAACAATATGGGTGTGGAATGACTTCCCAACTCAACTACTGTATAGTGCTTTTTTGTCAATCTAACAGAATGCGGGAGGGCGTTATCGTCGAGTAGCACAACTTCACGCAGTCTTTCTGTTCGTTGTCCTTGGAGGAAGTTCCAGTTGCTGACGATAAACGTCAGCAGTGATAGTTACACCTCGGAGAAGCAATTCGTGGTACACAACATAGTCGATGCTCCACCCCATGCATAACATTATCTTTTGTGAATGCGCCCAGGTTCTTGTACGGGTAGCAGCTGCTTTGTTTAGGCTCAACCATTCGTTCCTTTTCGTTATTTTAGCATAAAGACCCCATTTCTCGTCACGAGTAACGGTACAGAACAGTAATGCTCGGTGTCGTTCAGGTCTCAGCTGATGACAAGCAGGCAGAGATATACACTACTGGCCATTAAAATTACTACACCACGAAGATGACGTGCTACAGACGCTAAATTTAACCGACAGGAAGACGATGCTGTGATATGTAAATGATTAGCATTTCAGAGCATTCACACAAGGTTGGCGCCGGTGGCGCCACCTACAACGTGTTGACATGAGGAAGGTTTCCAACCGA